>NC_053118.1:37165114-37177614 GCF_010015445.1 Perca fluviatilis
TATTCATCTTAATTGTCCTTTTTTACGCGTAACTGCAGCTTCTTTATACACTCACCAAAAAGGATTATTAGGAATAACCGTTAAATTTCACGTTAATGAAATTATTTAATCAACCAATCACATGGCAACTGCTTCAATGCATTTAGGGTGTGGTCCAGAGCGTGGCATGGTTGTTGGTGCCAGATGGGCTGGTCTGAGTATTTCCCAATCTGCTCAGTTACTGGGATTTTCACCCACAACCATTTCTAGGGTTTACAAAGAATGGTCAGAAAAGGAAAAACATCCAGGATGCTGCAGTCCTGGGGGCCAAAATGCCTTGTTGATGCTAGAGGTCAGAGGAGAATGGGCCGACTGATTCCAGCTGACAGAAGATCAACTTTGACTCAAATAACCACTCGTTACAACCGAGGTATGCAGCAAAGCATTTGTGAAGCCACAACACGCACAACCTTGAGGCGGATGGGCTATACCAGCAGAAGACCCCCGGGTACCACTCCATCTCCACTAAAAATAGGAAAAATGAGGCCAAATGTGCACGTAGCTCACCAAAATTGGACAGTTGAAGACTGGAAACATGTTGCCTGGTCTGATGAGTCTCGATTTCTGTTGAGACATTCAGATGGCAGAGTCAGAATTTGGCGTAAACAGAATGAGAACATGGATCCATCATGCCTTGTTACCACTGGGCAGGCTGGTGGTGGTGGGGGTGTAATGGTGTGGGGGGATCCCTTCGCCTTCAGAACTGCCTTTAATTCTTGTGTCATTGATTCAACAAGGTGCTGGAAGCATTCTTTTAGAAATGTTGGCCCATATTGATAGGGACAGGGTCAAACACAGTATTAGTATGGTGTTCCTAATAATCCTTTAGGTGAGTGTATATCACTGTTATGTGACCCAGATAATATAGGAACACAAATACATAGCCATAAATCTCCATCCTCCGCCATCACTCTCTGACTCTGTGGCAGAAACCCCTCATTCATACTTTCATAACCTCCTGTTTGGACTACTGCAATGGAGTCCTGTCTTGGGGCCCCAGCAAAACCCCTGGACAGGCTCCAGTATGTCCACACACACACAACACACACACACACAACACACACACACACACACACACACACAAACACACACACATAAACACACACACAGACATGCGCACACACACAAACACACTAGTGTTAATTTTGTCACCTATTTTTATTTAGTCTTAGTCTTGTGCCAAATGTCCTTGTTAGTTTTAGTCATATTTAGTCATTCACATATCTTTTTTTTAGTCAAGTTTTAGCTCTACTCAAAAGTCTCATCATTTTAGTTTTAGTCAAAAGAGAACTCAATATATCTTAGTCAAGTTTTAGTCAAAACATGTTAGTCTTTTTAAATAACAAATTATTCTCGAGATTATTTCTGATAACCATTTCAGTCAAATAGTTTATAAAAAATAAATTATATAAAGTTATATACATATTGAGCCTCTTCCTTATTTCACCAGTAAATTCTGTGTGTAGTATTAACTAGCTAACGGTAGGCTAACTTTACCTGCTGCCAGGTGTAGTGTTAACTAGCTAACGGTAGCTAACTTTACCTGCTGCCAGGTGTAGTGTTAACTAGATAACGGTAGGCTAACGCTACCTCGCTGTCAGGTGTAGTGTTAACTAGATAACGGTAGGCTAACGCTACCCGCTGTCAGGTGTAGTGTTAACTAGCTAACGGTAGGCTAACGTTACCCGCTGCCAGGTGTAGTGCTAACTAGATAACGGTAGGCTAACGCTACCTGCTGTCAGGTGTAGTGTTAACTAGCTAACGGTAGGCTAACTTTACCCGCCGCCAGGTATAGTGTTAACTAGCGGCCCCGCAGCAATGTTTCGTTGTCTCTAACGTCCATTTAGGAGCATCAGAGAGAAGCCGCAGGCATTTAAGTGGCACCTAAATAAGGCACCGAAATCTGCGCTTGCTATTCGGTCCGGTAGATAACGGTTGTTATGGCACCGGTAGCGTGCTGTATTAGCACCGGGTCTCGGTACCCAACCCTAGTAACAGCTGAATATTCTATCTCATGATGGAAAAGTAGAGACGATTGTAGACGAAAATGAAGAGAGATTTTATCTTAGTTTTTATTTTATGCAAAACATTTTAAAACAGTCCTCTCTCTTTCAACAATAATGGATGTTAATTTAGTCTTAGTCACGCTTTTGGACATCCGGGCGCAGTCTCGCTCACCGCTCTCATCTTAGTCATGGAAAAAATGACTCACCCACACCACCACCACTTTAAAAACTCCCTCAAACACCACCTGTTCCCCACAGCCTACAACCTCCTTTAGCTTAGCCACAGTCATTCTGTAAAGTGTCCTTTGGGTTTCATGAAAGGCACTATACAAATAAAAGTTACTATTATTATTATTATTACTATTATTATGAAGTAAACAACGCCTCTATTTTGTCATTTTTGTTGCTAGGAACGTGTTTAGGGTCCTGTGCCAACAACAAGCATCGCTTTAGCTAAACAGTCCGAGATCGATGGCGAAAAGGTGCATGCTGCAGGCGTATAAGTAGAGGCACAGCTGGAGCCTGTCCAGGGTTTTGCTGAGCCCCCAGACAGGACTCCATTGCAGTAGTCCAAACATGAGGTTATGAAAGCATGAATGAGGGTTTCTGCCACGGAGTCAGAGAGTGATGGAGGATGGAGACGTATGGTGATATAACTGATATATAACCTAAAGATGGTGCCCGGCATTCACTCAAAACTTGAATTTGTTTAAAAAGGAATACATTTTAATATTTTTACCTTTGACTGAAAGAGACAATTATATTGTTGATCTGAATTATTTCTGAGACGAGTAATTGTACAGCAAAAATTTTGAATTGTTACAGCTCTAACCACATGCTTCAAGTCCCGAAGCTTCAAAAAAACAGGTCGCATACGGTACTGAGTTCACATCAGAACATCAGCCAACGGTTGAAGTGATCTGATGACTTTAAAAAAAATCAGTCAGCTTTGTATTCTATATTGTATTTGTGCATATTTGAAAAGCTGAAAGGATCAGAGAGTGGCAGTTTAGTTCTTACCTTTAGAGACGTAGCTGGTCGGCTCCGGCTTCGTCAGGGTGTCTGCACCTGGGAGAGACGACACGGAACTATTATTACATATTCATCTAATTCAGTCCATTTTTTTTGTAATCGCAGATTCTTTGTACGCACACAGACGCACGCTCACACACACAGACACATATACACACACACACACACACACACACACACACACACACACACACACACACACACACACACACACACACACACACACACACACACACACACACACTTAAACATGAGATGATAGATGATAACCAATTTGTAGATTAATCTTTGTAAATCTAATTTTAAGTGTTCTGAGAGAACTAGACTTCTGCACTTCCTCTTTGCTCTGTGTTTTTTTAGGCTTTTAAAAAATCCCAGGACGGGAGACTTTGGCCAATCACAGGTCATTTCAGAGAGAGAACATTTCTATTGGCTGTTCTACAAATGCAGATGCGCATGTACGTCCCTTCTAGAGGTGTTGAAATTAATCAAATAATTGATGCATCGAATCGTGGACATGGACGATGCTGCATCGGTAATCGGCCGGCTCATAATCGATTATTTCTGTTTACAATTTAATCTAGGCCTAACAACATTTCTGTTTACATATTCTGTTATCGCCAGAGTCTGAATTGTTTAAATCCTACACGGGACATGATTAGGCACCGTGTTATATATTCTACCGATTATTCCATCGATTAATCGAGTAATCGGATAAGAAATACTTTGTAAGAAATACTTAGTAAACAGCAATAGTAAATATTTATTATTGCTGTTTACTAAAAAAAAAGGAAACCTGTCGCTTGTATATATACAAAAGACTGGTTTCCTTTTTTAGAAAAAGCAAAAAATTGTATTGCCAAATTCCAAGACCCTTAAAAGAAATACATTACAATAGTACATATTTTGGTGGCCCAAATGTTAATATTTTTCACCCAATTCCCCTTCTTGCCTCTGGCTCTTTGCACTGATTATGCAAAAGAGCTGTTCACTGACCAGAGGGTTTACAGCAGGGGCTACTCAACTACACTGTTCTGGGGACACATTTTCAGAAGCCTAATACACCGTGAGGAGCACAGATATATCTATAGTGAGGAGAAAGAATAAAGAATGCATGATGACGCTCATTCACGCGCATATTGAGTAGCCATGCTGGGGGAGGAGCCGGTTTGTCTCCGGCAGCAGCTACATTTCCAAAGATTAGAAGCAAACTAATAAAAAGTTACACTACAAACCGACAGCTTTCGTTTTAGCTTGGTAAAACATCGCTATTAGCAGAGTAGCATGTTGTAGGCTAGTTGTGTAAAACATCGCTATTAGCAAAATAGCATGCTGCAGGCTAGTTGTGTAAACCGCGCCGGGACGGAGCAGCAGACGTTAGCTACCTTGTATCGGGTTAGCTCCGTGGAATGGATGAGTACACTGGAGGTTTGTTACAGAGGTGATGTAGCAGCATGTTTGCAGCTTAAAATGATCCCAAACTTTCTGTCGTTTTCCGCCGCCTTCTTCTCTCCCTTTTAGACCATCGCTATTTTCGTCTTCCTTCATTTTGTAATATGGGCCGTCAGTCTTGGTCCGCAGAAGCGCCAAACCTCTTATAATCCTTAATAATACTCCGTCGCGGAAACACAGTGAGCCATATAACCTTAATTACATTGATTTAACGAGCTTCGAGGGCAAAGAATTTTGCTTCGAAGATTTTTTGTAATCGAATTATTCGAGTTATTGAAGAATCGTTGCAGCCCTAATATATATGTATACATGTGTTTGTGTGTGTGTGTGTGTGTATTACGCTGTACGGGTTCAGTCCTGAGAGGAAACTCTGGCCGTCCCCTGGGGTCACACTGGCGATGACATCCAGCTGTGTTGTCTGCACCGAAACTTCTCCTCGACCTCCTCCACAAACTTCCTCGGCCAGCATTGCCGACCCTGACTGGACACACCCCAGCCGAATAACACAGAAGATAAACTCAACATTCGGTCGCCTCAGACATAAACACCGCTGTAGTATGTACTCAAGAACTGTACTTAAAGGGTAATTTCAGGTATTTTTCAACCCTATTTTTCCATGCATTGGTGTCTAAGTGACTAATGTTAAAAGAAATCTTAAAAACTTTTTTCCATTCATGAGCGTGATCGCTGTAACTGGCAGCCGTGAACCAGGCTGTAATGTAACCCTACAGGACAGATGTTCACCGTCAGTTAGCGTCCACTAAAAGTTCTGTTGTTGCCGCTGACAGACTCAGATTATTATTCTAAGTGCCTGACAACATTATGGAAGGATCTCTACAGAGATAGAGCTTTTAGTTAAAGAGTAAGATCCTTTTAGTTTAACATGAAACAACCCCGACATCACCATCACCAAACCCCAGGGTTCATACGCATTTTAACCAATACTTTTCGGCAAATTTTTATGACTATATGTATTCTTGAAAATGTCAGTCGACAATATACAATAAGAATACAAATCTGTGTTACAGTTTACCCTCAGAGGTTTAACAATAAAATGAACTAGAAAATTCTGGAAGAAATTTTGACAGTGTGCCTACTACTTGGTGCACATCCGAATAACACTAGCTAAGTATTAATAGCAGTAGCTGTATTGACGTACATAGCAATAGGGAATGGATGGATGGGCTTACAAGACACCACAAATGCATACAGGTCAAGACCAGAGAACAGCGAGTAAATTACCACCTTACCATTTTTTTTTTTAACTTTTGTAAAATTTCTCACAATGTATAATTCCATACTTTGAGTCTGGTGGGTTTAGGATGCATAAAGTACTGTTTATTTACATGGAGTCTGGTGGGTTTGGGATGCATAAAGTACTGTTTATTTACATGGAGTCTGGTGGGTTTAGGATGCTTTAAGTACTGTTTATTTACATGGAGTCTGGTGGGTTTGGGATCCATAAAGTACTGTTTATTTACATGGAGTCTGGTGGGTTTGGGATGCTAAAATGACTGTTTATATATATATATATATATATGAATATACATATATAATTTGCTTAAATTTTAAATACATATAGTGTTGTTTTAACGGTGAAGTGTTAAGTGTCTTAACCCTTCAGAGATAGACGTTTTAAAAACCTATTTAAGACCTTTCTTTTTTACCAGAAACAGCTATGAAGTAGCTGGCACTAAACCCATCAGACTCCATAGTTTTATTTGCTTTCTGATTATTTACATGGAGTCTGGTGGATTTAGGATGCTTAAAGTACTGTTTATTTAATGGAGTCTGGTGGAAAACATCTGTTGGTGTTGAGGTCTGAAGTCAGTTAGGAGGTATTTCAGGTAGAAGGTTTTTCGGTTTCAGAACAGCTGATATGAGTTAGTTCAATCAACTCAGAGTAGGTTTACGCGTGTGCACCACCACAATAAAAAAGGCAGCATGAATGGAGCCATGATTCTACGATTCACCATGGTAACAACCACAACTCCTTTTAAAAACGTTTAAAACACGTTTCACAGCGAGTCACACTCTTCTGACAGCGCTTTGCTACAGTGGCTTTACTAAAATGCTCCGCATCACCAATGTTACAAAGACAAATGCAGTTTGCAAAAAAACGTAATGCGACACAAATAATCTGCTGGGATGTAAGAGCATAGATGGGTGACGTTAGTGATATGAGGACGGATCGACTGGGAAGAAAAACGATACCACTCAAATAGGAAGTTATCTGAAAATTAAAATGTCGGGGCTTCAATATCATCTCCTCTATGTTTAACTCTCTGTGAAGTAAAGCAGCTTCTTCATCAATGGGATCGTAGACAAAAGGAAATGCCATGTTTTGAGAAATGCCATGTTTTATAGTCTGCCTAACATGGTTAATAAACCAACATTTTTTTTTATTCATGCCGATAACAAACTGCGCTAAAATTCGCCTGATCCAGATTGAATGAATGAATGAGGAAATGAAAGAGTGCTGTGTCAGAGGGAGGAGACTGAGACAAACTCGAGGTTTCTTGAAGAAAACCTGCTCCTAACTCAGAGGCTCAGTTACCATAGTAACTGACTCTGAGGTTAAGTTACCTCTCTTTCTGAAACAGAAAACCCAGAGTTTCCCTCATCTCAGGGTTAACTAACTCAGAGTTTTCACTAAACCTGCTTTCTGAAATACCAACTTAGTCCATCATGACATCGTGTTAGCTGACAAATAACACTTTTCCTTCCTTCCTCTCCTCTCTTTTTTTATTCTCCTGTCTTCCTCTCCTTTTCCTTTTCTCCTCTATTTTCTGTGTGTGTGTTAGAGGAGGGAGGGGTAGACAGTTTGATTGACAGGTGAAAAATGTCCATTTAATGAGGATTATACCTCTGAAGTTCCTTTCTTAATTCAAAAACCTACTATAAAACTATTTGTGATAGTCTCTCACTCTTTCTCCCTCCTTCCCTCTCTCTCTCTTTCTCCATCCTTCCCTCCCTCTCTCTCCCTCCTTCCCTTCCTTCCTTCCTTCCAGAAGTCTCCATGATAGGAGGTGTGTGTGTCAGAACTTGTTGCTGTGGTGATTTCCACAGTGAGGGAGTGGGGAGAGGGGGAGACAGTATCTTCCATGGGTCAAACATATCCTTTTAATGATACTTATACCTCTTAAGTTTGTTCTGTAATTCAAAAAAACACTGGGTCTAAACGGCAATAATATTATCATCACAAGAAAGATAAAGGTCTGGCGAACGCATTGATGTGTTTTTTATGTTTGTGGTATGAAATATATGGGTCACAGAGCAGGTAACAAACAGGGAACCGTCTGCGTCCTCCAGATATTTTTTTTAACAGTTTCTATCGGCAGTTGGTATGAAGAGAAAATTCAAAAAATTCAAAAATTTACATCCGGTGGATTCCATAATTACATGTCTGCGACCGGCACAACATTTTCTACATTTTCACCAACAATGATGTATGAAGAGTGAAAACTGTAGGGGAGAGAACAATTTGTTGGGAAAAGCTTTCAGAGAATCGTACTGCAGCTCAATTTTTTTCCATTGTTTCTATCGGCAGTTGGTATGAATGGAGCTAAAAGTTTACGTCCATAGATTCCATAGTTATTACATCATTATATCACTCCTATTTTATTGTCTCTTAACTGGGTGCCGGTGCGTTACAGAGCTGATATGAAAATACTGCTGTTTGTTTTTAAATCCTTAAATGGTCTTGCACCAGCTTACTTAACCGAACTGTTAAATCTGAATGTACCTGGTAGGTGTCTACGGTCCACAAGCAACTATAATCTGTCCCAGCCACGCTCGCGTCTAAAGTCAAGAGGGGACCGTGCCTTCGCTGTTGTTGGTCCTAGGCTGTGGAATAGCCTCACCGTCTCCTTGAGGTCGTTGTCCTCTTTACATGAGTTTAAACTCAAACTAAAGTTTTATCTCTTGGAGCGTGCATTTCTCTAAATTCTTATTTTTATTTATGTTTTCTGCTGTATGAAGGATGTTTTATTCTATTATCTTTCCTGACTTTTGTTATGTGAAGCACAGTGGTCAACTTCTGTTGCGTTTCCTTGTGCTATACAAATAAATAAATGAAATGAAATAAATGAAATACATGTCTGCGACCGGCACAAGATTTCCTACATTTTGACCAACAATGATGTATGAAGAGTGAAAACTGTACGGGAGACAGCAATTTGTTTGGAAAACTTTCAGAGAATTGTACTGCAGCTCCCCACTCTATCCTCCCCTCTAACTCTCAACATTCTGGCCACATACACACACATTGGAAAATCTGAAACGGTCTGAAAAGAGGACGATACTTAAACTGATTTGGTAGAAAACGTGCTTGATATCCGAATGCCCATTCAGCCCAATAAAGGTCAATAAAAGTCTTGTCTTCAGTTTAAACTTAAAAAAAAAAAAAGATTTCTACATTGAAGTATGGCGATACAGCATGCCCCCTAAAGAGGGGTTGTTTTGAGCGATGTTAAGTGATTTCCCATTCAAGTCTATGGGACACTTTTGTGCCATTTTTTGCAGATTTCGTGAAAACCGTGCGGCAAATCTTTTTGAAAACACATAGCACACCATTCCCGAGCATTACACACATTTTTATGTATTTTGTGTGCACGTGTTGGCAACGCTCCATGACTAGTAGCAGGACAAAAAACAGGCGGAATAATAAGTATGAGCAATAATAGTCATTCTGCCGATTGCTGCTATTGCAGCACATCGGCACACTGAATGACAATTTATGTGGTTCATAGTGGGATTCGTAATATCACACCCCGAATAGAACGTTGACGTTAGGACGACGTGAAATACATTTATTAATCACATGTTATTATACTGTGTTAAAAAAAGAATTCCATGACTTTTCCAAAACCTTTCCAGGCCTGGAATTAGCATTTTCCAAATTCCATTTTTTTTCAAAACGTATGAACCCTGAAACCCACCAGACTCAATGTAAAAAATCATGACTTTTAGCGTGTATAGAGCCAGCATATCTCCACATGTAAATGGGTGAATTAAGGGTAGGGCTGGGCATCGTTCAAAATCTTTTGATCCGGTGCCAATTTTGATACCTCAGTTTCGATGCCGGCCATTAATATCAGATAGCAAACGCTATCTGCATGAAGTTTTGAAAAACTGTAACCACACTTGAAACCACTTTATCGGCATTGCCGTGACTCGCAGTGACTTCAACACAACTGCAGAGCCGACGACGTAATTTACTCCGTCTGCACCTATCTGTGTGTGTGTGTGTGTGTGTGTGTGTGTCGGTCGGAGCTCCGCTCTGTGTCAATATGCAGAGAGGACAGATAAGCTTGCGCTTACGCGCTCAGACGCTTTTGGAACCGAAATATTTTTTTCCGGTGCCATGAAAGTATCGACGTTCAGTGCCCAGCCCTAATTAAGGGTTTATTTCAACCAAACCAGAGTGGTGATTGTTGGAACAGTGAAAAGATGAACCAAGACGGGTTTTGATAGTTTTATTTAGTTTCTGTCGACTTTGAATGAAGTGTGTTGTACGATGATTAAATTACTGTTGATTTAAACGGACATCTACTGTATGGAATTGTCAATTTTCAAACAAATACAGCCCACTTTTAACCTAAAGGTCTCGATGTTGTTTGGCCCACAAATCATTAAATTAATGCTTCCCGGATTCCTGCAGGAAATGTTAAGCTTGCGGTGACAGAATCATTGTTATTATCTTTAAAGGTTCTATGACATGCTGCTTTTTGGATGCTTTAATATCGGCCTCAGCGCTCCCCCAATACTTTATCTGAAGTCTCTTTTATATAGACCTTAGTGGTCCCCTAATACTGTATCTAAAGTCTCTTTTATATAGACCTCAGTGGTCCCCTAATACTGTATCTGAAGTCTCTTTTATATAGACGTTAGTGGTCCCCTAATACTGCAAGTGGAGGGTGGGGATGTGGCCTTGATCAACTGCCATGTGTCGCTCGTTTGCAAGCCATGATGTCTCTCTCTCATGGGCGGGCCAAATTCTCTGGGCGGGCAAATCAGAGAAAGGGGAAGTAACCTTGCTCCTTATGACCTCATAAGGAGAAGATTCCAGATCGGCCCATCTGAGCTTTCATTTTCTCAAAGGCAGAGCAGGATACCCAGGGCTCGGTTTACTCCTATCACCATTTCTAGCCACTGGGGGACCATAGGCAGGCTGAGGGAACGCATATTCATGTTAAAAAAACGTGAAATTTTCATGCCATGGGACCTTTACAGTTTTTTACAGTTGCTAGGATGCATTTCTCAATACTTGAGTCACTTTGTCAAACCTCTTCACACAGTAAGCACAACAGAAGTATATGTTGGCTAAACTGTGGATCATTTATCATTGCTTTGGCACAAAATGCATTCAATGACTACATCTTTCAAATGACATTCATACTTTTCTCACTTCAACACAACAACCGCTAAAACTCTATGTACCTACAGGCCAATTTGCACATGCTAAAATACTGTTTTCAAAACTGTTAAACGTAAGTTCAAAACAATAATATAATAAAAAACTGAATAAGACAGCAATTTGCTACATTTCTACAGTACTATTATAATGAAATATATTTCGAACCGAAAAATGAAATGCTATGAAAACAATTGGACAATTGGACCAAACACAGCTTATTCTCATTATGGCTGAACACCTACAAAGGTGTTACTCTTTCAATTTCATTACAAAAGGAGACAACCTCAGAATAGTTTTGTATTGTGACGGAAACATGGACCCAGCCAGAGATGGAGAAGTGGCTGAAAGAGGAAGAAGAGTGGCTGGGAGGGGGCGAGGAACTCATATGCGTGGTGGAAGAAGAAGAGGAAGATCAAGAGCTGTAGTCTAAAATGAGATTAGAGCTACTGTAATTGATCATGTAATCAATCGTGGTCTCTCAATGAGAGAGGCTGGTCAGAGAGTGCAGCCAAATCTTTTTTCTGGCAAACCAACTGTTTGTCAAAAAGAACTGTTTTTGAACAAAACCAAACACACACAAAGACATACATTTTAGGTAATGTATACTACTGCAATAGCCTAACTCTTATGTTGCCTTGTGGATTTATTTTAGAGAGTCATGGAGATTGAAGGCAGGCAAACACCCCACATTTTCATCTTTGTGGATGAGGCGAGTTTTAACTTGGCCAAAAACACAGCGACGAGGAAGAAAAGTGATTAGGAAGAGAGCCACAGTGGATGTCCCGGGCCAGAGGGTCCTAAACAGGCGTAGGACGGGCGTACGGCGATTCCTACGCAAAGCTCCGCATTTATCAATTTGAACGTGAGCGTAGGCTGCGATAAAATCTCACGTCTGGTCTGAACTCCTGTACGCAAGTTTTGGAGTCAGTGTGGACTTGCGGTGCAGCATATACTCAGTTTAACAGGAGGAGAAGTCATCAGTTGATCACTTATCAGCAATGGCAGATCTGGCTCTTTTAGAAGACCCCTATGCGCCGGTACAAGAGTGCACACGTACGCGCACGGGCCACGGTGGAGCACTCCATTGGATTTTTTAAGGGCAGATGGCTTGCATCAGTGGGGGGGACCCTATACACGGCAGAAAAAGTCTGCAACATTGTTTTAGCCTGTGGGGTTCTGCACAACATCTCGCAGGAAAACTGGGTGCCATAAATGTAGTGATGGAGCCAGATGACCCAATGCCCAGAGAGCTGTGTCCAGCACAGCCCCAACTGGGGGCTATACAAAGAGACAGGATATTATTCCTCACTTTTAAAAGGTATAGTGTTATGTTTGGCAATGATACTCAATACAGGAAACATGACTATGCACAACATTTTTATATATTCTTCAGGTTTTCATTTCTCTGTCGTGAATGATTTATTTCTGCCATTGACCAAGTTATTTCGGCTTGTTTTTCCAGCCCCTCTGCTGTCAGGAGACAGGGTAGAGGTGGTGGTCCAGCACGGGGGGGGTGGAGGACACGCACTGTCCCTCAGTTATTGCCTCGTTCT
>NC_053118.1:37182614-37335114 GCF_010015445.1 Perca fluviatilis
CGCAGCACCTGAGCAATCCCGGAAGTGGAACGTCGTCGATATGGACTAGGGCTATGGTTTAAGCACATTTTTTATAATATCACTAATGATTTATAATAATCCAAGCCTGAGGCTCGGGGCTTACCGTAACAGATCGCACAGTTCTTGACCTTCAGCAGGTCAGCAGCCGCGTCCCTCCCCAGCACGGTGAACAAAGAGTTTCCTGTGTCGTCGACCTGGAGATGAAACAGCAGCTGTTATTATTTATCGCCAACTTTGTTCCCATTTCATCTCCTGACTTAAAGTACTTCTTGTAAATGCTCTCCAACAGGCAAAAAAAGTGCCCAAATTGTAAAACGCAGCTCTTTTTCTGCAGGATTTCCCCCCCCCCACTGAATCAGGCTTTCACCATCTGAAAGAACGTAGACTCGCATCTGCATTTGTAGAACAGCCAATAGAAACACACTCTCTTTCAAATGACCTGTGATTGGCCAAAGTCTCCCGTCACGGGTTAGATTGTCTAAAGCCTGAAAAGAAGTCTAGAGAGGCAGCGGGCCGAGCAGCATTTAAACAAAGCAGTGAATCAATGAAATAAAACGTTTTTGCTGATTCAGCACTAGAAATGCAACTCTAGCAAGCATCTCACTATCACTAATGTTATCCACATTCATATTTTGAAGTGTGAATTGGCAGGTTTCAGAACGCTGCAGACCGATGCTAGTTTAAATCACTGGTCTGAACTGGGCTTAAAGGTCATAGGTCAGTTTGAAGTGATCAACTCTTCAACGACGTCTAGCTCGGATGCGATTCCCCCGAGGCCACTGGGCGAACAAGAATGGGTCCCTACTTTTAAAACGGTTGAATCAAACCTACTTTTATCGCTCGTTCAACTTCCGGAGCGCCTCGCAGAGAGATGACCGCTGGGACGATTTTGAGGGCTCGGTACTCCATCATGGCGGTGACAATGTCTGAATTATCCTCTGATGGTCCACTGGAGAAGAAGACTGCCACCTTCCTCATCATCAGTCCTTTACGAGCACGTTTGAAGACGTTCTGACCCACAAAGCGCATGGCGGCCCCCAGATTGCGCCTGATGGACGTCCTCTCCAGGGCGATGTTCTTCACAGCTTCGATCAGCTGAGTCTTGCGCTGGTAGTCCTGGAAGCGGATCATGTACTTGGTGTAGGCGCTGTAAGCCACCACGGCGACGCGAGCACCAGACGGACAGTTGCTCTCAGAGATGGTGATGTCGTCCAGCAGGGAGAGGAGGGCGGAGCGCTGCCTCTCAAAGGCTGCCGGGGTCACGTCCTGCGACATGTCCAGACCAAACACCAGCTCGGTGGGGTAGACCGGGCACCTTGACTCACCTGGAGGAGTTTATGTTGAGAAAAAGTAACAAATCAGGTTCCATTAAAACCCATAAACCACTATGCTATCATCTTTGAAACTCTGACCAAAACATTTACCTTAGCAGGCTGTTCTCATGAACCATTTGTACATAAAGCTATGAAATGTAAAGCACTGTACTTGGTATGTATTGTACGTATTTATTGCTGTAAGCACCAATTTGACTGCTGCTGTATAAGACTGTGAAGATCGGCACAGGGCTTTCAAGCCGGGGAGCAGAGGTGTCATGTCCCGGGAGAAGTTAAGGAGAAAACACAAGACTTTCACCCAGGAAACGGGTGTTTGTGCTCGGTAGTACTACTTAAGCCTGTGACACACCAACCAGACGGCCGACCGTCGGCACAAAAGGTAGTTGGACTGATCAGTCTCCCCGAGTTGGTCAAACAAGTGCCTCAGAACACACCAAAGTGATGAGACGTAATACGTCTCCATAACAGCAGACGGCGCTAATCTGTATTGTTGCCCAAAAAATGAAAACCAGCAGCTGATTGGACGAACGCGTCACATGGGTCTGGTTTCTCCGGGAAATTCAAAGCCAGACTGTCATGGCGGCTCGTTCAGAATACGATCTCATATTGTACAAAAATAGTTCACCGAAACGTCGTTCTAAGAACATTTTAAGCGAGAAACAGGCCGTGCAGTTGCTGAATCTGTCTTCATTTCAGATCAACAAAGGTCAGTTTAAAAGATTTTCTGCAGATTTTGAGAGACTCTAGTCACGCTCATCCTGCTCCCCGTTTCCTGGTTAGCTCTCCACCAATCAGATGGGTCATTTGAGTCTGACTGCCGGAAGTGCCCGCCTTCCGATTATACATGTCAAATCGGCCAAAATGAAGGCCGTAAAAATTTTTCCACCGAACCCTAGAATGCAGCAACTTCAGGTATGGCAAAGATAGGACAGTCACTGTTTACTTCATTCATGTGTTTACTGTGTTCATGGACTGAGGATGGGAGGAGGATTCGGTATTCTGTTTCGGATTCGGCAGAATCTTAACCGGTGGATTCAGTATTCGGCAAAAACCCCAAAAATCTGGTTTCGGTGCATCCCTAGAAAACATATAGTTCAACCACATTTCTATAAGCTTTTGTACGATGTCTTTAATTAATCATGTCTTCTTACATATTTTAAAGACATTGGTCAAAGACTTCGGTTTCTTGTTTGTAACAAATGATCATCATTAAACTTCTCAAAGGCAAACACAACGGCTGAAATCAAATAATTATGAATCATCACAGACCTCTGCAGAATATCCTGTACAGTACTTACTATCAGTAACGTTATCCACATTCATAAGAGTCAACAAACGATATGTCCAGTGTTACGGCCACAGCAAACAAACACAACTTAAATGTGACCGTCAACGTATCGAAAAACACCGAACCTGAGGATTAGTTAAAGTAAAAAGAAGGGAAGAAGCCTGAGCAAACCCATCAAGGGACGTCGGACCCAGAACTCCCCCCTCCTAAACTAAAGAGTAGCGACTAACTAACAGTAACAAAGCCGCGAAAACTAGACTACCAGACCTCCATCCTCAAAGCAATAAAAGACAAAAGAAGAGAACAGAAGAAAACGGATGATCAGAGCAGCTTAAGTCTCAGAGCCTCAATCCCTGTCTCCCAGCCTTCCTTATATACAGGGGCGGGGCCACACTGACAATCAGGAATCAGGAACACCTGAGATGAACAGAGAGGAAGAAGAGAGCAGGGTGGGGAGCGCATAACATCCAGCTACAAAAAAAGTAGGGTTGGGTATTGTTTGGGTTTTTTCCGATACTGGTGCTAAAACAATACTTTTAAAACGGTGCCGGTGCCTAAACTGTGCCTGAACTGAAATATATATAATATATTTATAATGTATATAATATAAAATATAAAAAAGGAGCACAAAACAACAGTTGCCAACATTAAAGAACGGTGTGTTTATTGCTAAGGCCATATGGTCAAAATTAAATGATTGATTGATAATGTAATAAGCCTTAACATCTTTTAAAAATGATAAGAGAGTATTATGTAACTTCCAACCGTCCAAAATCACCAGTCATGACAAAATAATGAAACCAAAGTGAAACTACAAAGGTTTAAAAGGTGAATTGATATTTTTTTGATGATTAGGAGAGTAAATCTCACAGCTGGAGTTTTGTATTGTACTTACCGTAACGTTCTAAGTGACTGAACGGAGATATACGTACCTTGGCAACATGCTGCGTGGAGGAGAAACAAATATTGTTTGAGTTATAGCAGCAGTACATTCTGCACTTTATTTCATTGAAAGTTATTGGACATTATAAAGGTAAATTTAGCATTTTTTCAATAGAACTTCAATTTAGCAATTTGAAACCTTTACAAAGTTATATTCATATTGTAGCCCAAATATGACAATTAAAAATAAACACTCACCACAGTTGTCTTTGATGTAGCTGATCATCTGGCACTCCTGAGATAACAGAACATATGTTGTTTGTAAATACATATAATATTTCCCTTAAAGGTGCACTATAAGTTCCTGGATGGTTTCAGCGAAATTTCATTTTTGTCTCAAATCGTAGGCATCTCTCCTTGATCTGCTAGCTGCCTGTCCCCTGAACACACCGCGGAAAAGCCCGGTCTCAGTAGACAACACAGGGGTCGTAAACGTCAAACAAACACTAGGGGGCACAGGCTGTGCACCAAAATACAACAAACCACTCCAGCCAATCACCAACAAGATGGATGGGGAAGAGGGTGGTGATTAGTGACAGTTAGACAGTTACGGAGACATGGGGGGAGGGGCGAGCTTGCTCTGTTTTGTTTGAAATTTACTTGGAACGTCAACAGAAGTGACGTCATGCAGGAACTCATAGTGCACCTTTAATGTTGTTTAAGGTAGTATTCAGACCCGTTGCTACAGTAAAAGTACTAAAACATACAGTGAAAATAGTCCACTACAAATAAAATACCTGGATTTAAACCCTTAGTGCAGTAAAAGTCTGTATGTTGCAGTTAAATGTTCCCTGTCAGTGTTTTATTTTTATATTACAACTTTTTTTCAATCATTTTTGACTTTTTTAAAGCTTGCATTTTCCAGCTGATCCGAGGGGCTTTTTAAAGACTTTATTTAGCTTTAAGGAGGAGGATAAGTGTCTCCATTGTCCTTCAGTTTATCACAAAACATTCAACGTCAACACATCTGGAGATATGTGGTTTTCACTGGACAGGAAGGGGAGGAGGAAAAACTGTCATCTGGAAAGAAACTAAAACTGTCAGACAGAGTAAAAAGTACAATATGTACCTCTGAGATGTAGAGGAGTAGAAGTAGAAAGGAGCAGAACATGCAAATACTCAAGTACAAGTACCTCAGATTTGTACGTCAGTACAATACTTGAATAAATATACTTAAGTTGTTAATAAGTTACATTCCACTACTGACTTACACTCATGGCTGGGATTCCAGGAGGACCTTTGGCACCCTGGATGGAAGGAAAGGAAGAATATTAGTAAACATATATCATTATTATTTCATACTGAGATTATGATAACCACTGAGTTTTCATTCTGCTTGCTCGGTTGGGCAAAAGACTCAAGTAAACTGTTATATTTGATCTTTATTTACAATGTATGAACACATAAGGGACAGTACCATATCATAATTTACGTTCATACTGAAAGTAGAGGCTGTTATTTAAAAAATAAATAAAATCTGATTGCAATAATTAACTGAACCGAGAGGCAGCGGTTTCTATCTGTAATTAGTTTGACAGCTTACATTTTTTAGTTACCCTCACTTCTACTTTGTCATAAAGTTTGAGTTGGAACATTTGTATTTTTTAGTTTCTAAACCGACAATAACTATCGAACAATAACCCAAACGGAATCTGTGGAATTTAGCAAACTGCTGTTCTGCTTGGGGTGGAAATGTGTTAACATTATGTGTTGGATTTTTATTTGTTGGGACATCAGCGGAAATCTGCGTCCGCAGCTTCCTGTGTGGCCCTAATCTTCTGCATGTGTGTGTGCTGCTTTGCGTTCCTGTGTGTGTAACAAGCATAGTGTGCGCGCTGTGCACGAGCCTAGGAGCATTTCACTAATTTGCTGTTAAAATAACAATGAAATCCTGCGTTATTAATAGGGGTTGGGTATCTTTTGGGTTTTTACCGATACCGGTGCTAAAGCGATACTTTTAAAACGGTGCCGGAACTGATACTTTTTAATAAAGTAAAAAAAAAAAGAAGAAAAAAAGAAGGGTACTAAACAACAGTCGGTGACATTAAAGAACGGCTTATTTATTGCTAAGGCCATATGGTCAAAATTAAAGATTTAATAATAATGTAATAACTATAACTTAGAACAATAAGTTCACCAGTAAATTGCTGTTGAACGACAAAAACAACCACCAGATGGGAAAAGGGTATTTTACAATAACTTTGAATGCACCACGAGGCTACCAGTTTCAAGTGAACGCATCGTCTTTGTTGTTTAATTCTGACAACGGCTGCTGTCAGACTGTTACGTCCCGGTGTTGGAATCCTCTACAGTGAAATACAGTCACACTTTACACTGTTTAACGTTAGCTGTCAGCATTTTAACCGTGTTTAATCCAGCTGCTAGCTAAAGGTAGGCTAACGTTACCTGCTGTCGAGTGTAGTGTAAAGTTGTTATTCGGTCTCGTTACTACCGTTTATGTCAGCACCGGTGCCCTATTGGCACTGTGTTTCGATACCAAACTCTAGTTATTGACTTTAGACCAGGTTTTTGTTGGTCAATGGCGCGATCACTTCCCGCTGCCTAAAGATAGCAATACACCCAGAATGCACCTGAACACACCTCCCTGTAAGACCAGAACAGATGGGTGCAGGTGTATTTGCTATTTAAACGACGTGGGCGTCGGTCTTAAACTAGCAAAGACACTGTGCCGCGTCGGGTGCCAGATAGGGCCCTATGTCCATAAGATAAGATTGTTAAATAGGGCCGTGAATGTCTTCTCACCCTGTGACCGTCATATCCCGGTTCTCCAGCCTCGCCTGGCTTTCCCGGCCGCCCTGAGTTCCCCTGGAACGATCAGACCAGAAATGAATTAAGTCACAGATGAAGCAAAAACTATTGGAAATAAAGAGCAGGGATGTTGTGTCTCACCCCTCGGCCATAGTTCCCTTTACGTCCGGGGTATCCTTTGGTTCCTTTCACACCGTCCTCACCCTGAAAACACAACACGGCTCAACAGTTTGCACTCCAACGGGCTACCTCTTTTTCCCGTTTTTTGGGCTGTAGCGTTCAGTATTATTTAGATATCAATTCTCAGAAAATAGATGGACTCACAACTAGACCAGGGTAACCAGGGAAACCAGGATCTCCCTGTAAAGAGAAGGAAAAGGAATCATAATCTCACTCTGACAGCAGAGGGATTTTTTATAAAATGTCAGATAGTAAACGCTTTCCAAGCACCAATTCTTACTTTTTATTTTATTAGAACAAAAGAGAAACGAGTGTCAGGTAGATAACATAGAACAGTGTCCTCATTCAACAGTTTGAATGAGATCTTACGGAAGGTTATGCACACGTTTTTCCTGCATTATCCCACGAACAGTGCTCCTGCAGTGCAGAACCTGTTTAGGCAACAAAGCTACTGGGTTAGGTGTAGGAACAGATTCTAGACTTTCTAAATGTTATCGGGCAAACAACAAACGTCTCTTTCTCCATGTATGTCTGTGGGGAAAAGTGTTTTTTGGGACAAAAGGGCATCGTGTGACGGACAGGGAAGCTGTTTTTCCTCTGTTTTGGCTATGTTCAATTTGCTTCCTAGCGCAGCGGTTCTCAAAAGGCCTTGGCTCCGGACTTTGAGAAGCGCTATCCCAGCGGCCTGATTTTAATCCCCTCCTCTTCTCATGCAGAGCTTAAAGGCAGCAGCTGGAGCATCAGCTGTCTACACGCATTAAATTAACATTTACACAACATGCAAACAAGGCCGCGCTCACGTTCTCTTTGAAACATTTCCTGATCTTGATGAGTCGGTAATGGTCAGTTCTACCTTAACACCTTTGGACCCTTTAGTTCCATAACCGTCTTGGCCATCCTGACCCTGAAACACACACACACACACACACAGACACACACACACACACACACACACACACACACACACACACACACACACACACACACACACACACACACACGGTCCGAGTCACTGAGTGAATGATAAACACAGTTTAATTACACAGTAACCAGCTATTGTTCAGCTCCTCACCGGCGGTCCTATCGGTCCCACTGGTCCCGTACTCCCCTTAACACCCGGGTCTCCTAGTTGGCCCTTCAACAACAGCGACAACAGCAGTTTTAGAAAACACATATTTTATTGTGAAACTATCCGAACATGATTGTTTGATGCAGGGGCCGGCCCGGTGCATAGGCAGTAAGTACAGGCAAATGCTAGGGGCGCTGGCAGTCCAAATGAGTAAAGAAAAGTTGAAGATGATAACAAAAAACAAGAAAAAGCGACAAAAACAATGAAAGAAAGTGTCAAAAACACAAAAAGCGACAAAAATGTCAAAACAAAGTGCCAAAACGACAAAAAAGAAAGCTTAAAACCCCCCGCAGTACAAAACATTAAAAAAAGTGATGAATGTTGGACAAAAGCCACAAAAACGTCTGAAAAAAAAAGGGACAAAAACAGCTGAAATCTAGCCTGGCTCCGCCCTCCTACGTACTTCCACTCAATTGTCATTTTCCTGGCTGAGAGTGGCTGAGAACGATGATGTTGAGGTCGCGCGCTAGATTGAGTTGTAGTTCCGTAATGGCGAGCGGAGAAAGATGCGAGCGAAGCCATTCGGTCAGAATATCCAGAAGTTAAAGCCCGAGCAGGAACAATCTTTGCTGAGTTGTGTTGGTGGCCATGATGTCGTGGCCCTCCTCCCCACGGGGTTCGGGAACAGTTTGATTTTCCAGCTCGCTCCATTAGCGGTGAAGGAGTTGGCTAAAGCTAACGCTAGCGATGCTAAGCAGACGTCACGACCAAACGTTAGTGATTGGTTCTGGCAGATCCAGAGTGGCTCTGGGCAGATCCAATAGTTTTAAACTTCAACAGAGTACCCGCCTTCAAGGAAGTTAACACTTGTCAATGGAGAGAGGCCAGACTCTCTGTACAAATGAAATGGACCAGAGTCTGGTAGGACCAGGCTAGTGGACCAGAGTCTAGTAGGACCAGGACCTATAGGGCACCAAATAGGTTCGGGCCGACTACGGTTTTGTGGTTCATATGCTATCATCTCCTGTGAGTTGGCTCTAAAAGCTTAGACACACAAGGATATTTACATCATTTTCTTTCTAACAAACGCTCCAGCAGGCGCCCATATATAGAGGTTTGCTCCTCGACGCAGCAGCCGCGGGTTCGACTCCGATCTGCGGCCCTTTCCTTAATGTCAATCCCCCTCTCTCTCCCCTTTCATGTCTTGATCTGTCCTGTGGAATTAACGGCCTAAAATCCCCCCTCCCCCACCAACAAAAAAGAGAGGAAAAAAAAGAAAGATAAGAACGGGTCCCTAGGAAAGGAGGATTGGTTCAAGTTAGGTTCACAAAGATAAATAAAAAAAATTCAATAAAACGGAAAAATTGGGATGTGTGTGAGAAAACAGATGAGTGGTCAGAGATTTCACAGATGGGAATGTAACATTCACAACATTACTCATTCATCAAACTGTTAATTAACTGTTGTGTTGTCTCACCACTAACCATGCAACTCGTTGTCCTCCTGACTCAACACTTTTTGGATGTTTAAAAGTTAAAAAAAAAAAAAAAAGTTGTAATCCCTTTTTTTAATCGTAAATTTACAGTAATATATTGGCAGCAGCTTCGCCAGTAAACTAGAAAGACTTATACTCTTTATTTATAGCTACTGGGGAAATTACAATTTACACTATGTTGTTATTACACACACACACACACACACACACACACACACACACACACACACACACACACACACAGGTCCTTTACATGCACTAATGGAGAGATGTCAGAGTGAGTGCACTGTGACTGCTGAACAGGCACCCTGAGCGGTTGCTCAAGAGCACCTTGGCAGGGCCCAGGAGGTGAACTGGCATCAAAAATCATAAAAGTACAACGAAGTGCTGAGTACTTGCAAAGTAAATTAATGTATTCAAATTGAAAAAAAGCATCAGAGTGATCATGATCTGTACATATAGAGCAAATTATATTTGGACGAGACAAAGAAAGCTAAAAAAAGACCACAGAATAAAAGAAAAACGTTTCGATAAGCCTGTCAAGACCTAGAACACAATACTTCACGGCCTGAAATTTTAGACTTTAGACCCTGTTAAAAGTTACAATCCAACACAAGATGAGGTCACACACCTTCTGTCCGTTAGCGCCGCGACGTCCAGGTTGTCCCGGGGGTCCAGCTGGTCCCGGGCCACCCTGCAGAAAAACCAACAGAGTCAGAGGAGACAAGAGAGGAGAGAAGGAGAGAAGACAAGAGAGGAGAGAATGAGAGGGAAAGGAGACAAAAGAGGAGAGAAGGAGAGGAGACAAGAGGGAAGAGAAGGAGAGGGAGATGAGACAAGAAAGGAGAGAAGGAGAGGAGACAAGGAGAGGAGAGAAGATAAAAGAGGAGAGAAGGAGATGGAGGGGAGACAAGAGAGGAGAGAAGGAGAGGAGACGAGAGGAGACAAGGAGAGGAGACAAGAGAGGAGAGAAGGAAAGGGAGAGGAGACAAAAGAGGAGAGAAGGAGAGGAGACAAGAGGGAAGAGAAGGAGAGGAGACAAGAAGAGGAGATGAAACAAGAGAAGAGAGGAGACACTATTCAGCGTTTGCTGCGTTAATTACTGTCACATTGTGAAGTTCAACCAAAACGTATATCAGTTATTAATATAAATAAGTATGAATAATGAAGTGGACGATGGTGGAGTGATGTACCGACCTGAGGTCCAGGGAAGCCAGAGATTCCTTTCGGTCCGCGGTCTCCGTTTCCTCCCCTGCGTCCCTGCAGAGACAACAGACTGGTTTAGGTTAAGGACACGTGTTGCGTGTTATTTATACCGGGCCTGGTTAGGAGAAATGGAAAATACATGATGTTGAGTATATGTTTCTCAGCAGGAAACTGATGAGTGCCTACTCCAGGTAGGGAATATGAGTCCTTACCCCAAGTGAAGGACTTCAAATACCTTGGGGGTCGAGTGAGGGGACAATGGAGCGGGAGATTGGTCGGAGAATACGGTATTACATTCAATTTATTGCACCGTTGTGACGGAAAGAGAGCTGAGCCGGAAGGCAAAGCTCCCGAAAAAAGTGGGGTGGTCTTATAATCGGGGTCTAGACTTTCAGCTGTTTCAGCAGCCAATAGAGAAGTCAGCTATAAACTCTAGAAATAAAATGATCCATAATCCATAACCCATTTTATTTTAGTGTTGCAAACAGCTGGATGAAATGGCAGAGTTTTAGACGGAGCCTCAACAACCGCACGAAAGCACGGTAACGTTATACGGTGGAGAGAGAGAGAGACTGAAGAGAGAGAGAGAGAGAGTGCCCAGTGGCGTTAGAACAAAGCCGTGAGAGAAATAATCATGGTCGTCTTATATTTGGACCAATACGGTAAGTCGGGCTGAAATACAGGGCTCTAGTGTCTAGAATATATGGCCAATAGATTATAGTATAATAGACAAAAATGATTCTGTTTTTATCTCTGTTCAAATAGTTATAAGTGAAGGAAAAGAAGTAGACCATCACTTTAACAGCTGATTACAAACTTTTCAACAGTAGATGAACATCAATAGTAAGTATATAAGACCACAGAATGTGTGTTATCAGCGTACGTCAGCCTGGATCGAGCTTTAACGGAATATCACTCCTTAAAGTAGCTCTTGCAGCAAAAAGAGCGATAGCTGGAGATCATTTCTCCTTCCTCATTAGGCCGCTGTTTAGAAATGTTTAACAGCCCATTAAATGTTTCCAAATTATTCTTAATAAAGCAACGATCCAACAGGAGAATTGAAAGAACCCTAAAGCAGAATGAGTCAGACATTTACAGTTTCATTGTTTCAGGTTTTCCTTTTTTTTCTTTAGTCAAGATCTCCACAGAGTCACAGCCACATATGGTTTAACTTTCCCTAAACAGCTCCACAGAAATTCTCTGGAAGTCTGTCTTTAAGCCAAAATAATTATTAAGTCCAGATCTGCCAGACATCTGTGTTTGAACCCACATCCTGACCTGACTGACTCCACAACTCTCTACGTTAACACATAGGCCTATTCAGTGTTCTGTAAATGTTCTTTTTAATTAATTGTTTTAACCCTAATTTATCCAGGTAAGTCGATTGAGAAGAAATTATCATTTGCAACAACGACCTGTCACATTCACACAGTTCCACATTCATACCTGGAAGCTGCCCAGTACCACCACAGTCTGATCTGCTGGCCACTGGAGGTTAAGGGCCTTGCTCAAGGGCGGTAAACAAAAAAACCACCTAATTACTTGCACTGAGACAAAAAATGCGTTGGCCCACCTATCTACAGCTAGGGTAGACCGTGATAAGCCCTATTTCAACAAACGCTGGCATATCCCTTTAACCACTAGGCCACCATTGCCCACTGCCACTCGTCAGTTTGGCAGCAGGGCCGGCCGTGGCGGCAGTATAGGCAAATGTTAGGGACGCCCGCAGTCCAAATTTGTCCCTTTTTTAAAAACGGGGGTCAAAAAGGTTGGAAAGAAACCAAAAACTTCAACAACAAAAAATAAAAAAATACACGGAAAAGAAAGTTGACAAAAATGTTTAAAACAACAAAATGTGGTTCAAAAGAAGTGACAAAAACCTTGAAAAAAACAACCACGAAAAAGTAAAAAAAAACTAACAAAGCAACAAAAACCATCTGAAATCTTGCCTGGGGCTCCAGATTGGTTGGGGCCGGCTCCGTTTGGCAGCAGGACGACTGTGTGCAGCTGCTGTTGCCGAGCCTCTCTAAATCAAATCAGTGCAGTCTGTGTTTGGACAGTTAAACTGTTCTTACTAAGTTGGCTTCAAACTTCTTCTTTGGCTCCAGCAGCAGTAACTAACGTTATTATTGTTTCTAATGATGAGGATCATACAGTTGGGAGTTCCTATCATCTCCTAATCTCTCTGCCAATCACAATCAATGTACGTGCTGGTTAGGGTTGGGTTTTGTTTGGGATTTTCTTCCGTTTCCGGTGCTAAAACGATTTTTTTAAACAATGCCGGTGAAAAAAAGACAAAAGAGGAGAGAAGGAGAGTACTGTATTGTCTTCCCATCAACCAAAATGGACCTGGTTTGGTTTGCCTTTTTATAAAACATAAAGTAGCCGGTAAAGTCTCCCCCCAGGTCTGTCTTACATCTTCTTAGCCAACTTGATTCCAAGTTATTTTCACTCGTTTTACACTTCTGTTTGGAATGTATGGTCACTGTGCCTTTATTTTGACTAATTGGTAGATAAGAATGCTAGAACTTCACAACAACATTGACTGAACCATACGAGGTGCAATCAAACGCAGCATTAAGTTGCGTCAGTGTTGTTTCTCTGACAACTCAGACTCTGGCAGGGGCCACGATACGTTTCCTACAGCTAACCACGTAGTTTTGTTTGACTTCACAACAGGACACCCCTGCACGTAAACAACAGGGCGTCCGACCGATCTGCCGTAGTGAGAGTATGTTGCACAGAGACGAGACGGGAGCTGTTCCTGTTCCTTGTTGATCAGGGGCATATTCAATATCAAAACCTGTGTGCACCGGTTTGCTACGGTTTCCTGGTTGAACAACGCGTTTCTTCGGAAAAAGGGCGACAAAAATAAAAGCAAAAGAAACCTTTAAAAAAAAGGTTATGGGGGGGGGGGGGTTGTAACCCCACTAACCCCCCCGTAAATTACACCTTACACACAACGACACACAGTCTGAACTCTGTTTGTGAAGATAAACTCTGCACCGCTTCCTAAAATGGAGCTCCCAGCTGTGATTGGCTGTGGGGCTTTCTAGAAGAACACAGAGTTGATCCTAGATTTCATTCTAATGACATTAAGCCATTTCAGAAGGGCCTTCTGTAAACAGGATGTGACTGCAAAGACAATGGATGGAAAGTCTAAAGAGACTCAGAGGACGAGCTGAGAAACAAAAGTGTCTGTGTGAGAAGGAGATGCAGAGCTCTGCCGAAAACTGGAAGCTGGTTGTGTATCTGTTGGCCAATTTTCTCAAGAAGTTACAGCTGAGTCCAAAATAAGCAACACTGGAAAAACCCAGTTTTGATTATTGGGGAGGTAAATTACGCCTTTGGTCACAGGTGATACCCAATCAGCAGAGACGTTTTTGTAGTAAACTCGTGGTAATAAAAAGGCAGAGCTCTTAAAGCAGCACAACAGGGGTTACGCCCCCCGTTTCAGTTATAAGAGAAGGAACGTTACAACGTTTTGTCGGCACTGAACAGCGCCCTCTTGTTGATCTGGCTTCATGCTCGTCACTCACCTGTGGACCAGCGGCTCCTGGGCTGCCTGGAAGTCCTGGCTCTCCCTTTGTTCCCGGTTCACCCTGCAAACACAAACACGGTTTAAAAAGAGTATTTCAGCGTGGAGCGGACACACAAACCGTTGTCTACACAGGGTTCAACAATAAAGGTTTCCCTTTGGCCCCGGGAAAGTAAAACGCTACAGCGGGCAAGTAAATATAACATATAATACATGATTGTTATATTTACCTGCCCCGTCTGGGCTTCATGTTTTGGGCATTTTAGGCCTTTATTAGACGGGACAACTGAAGACAGGAAAGGGGGAGAGAAAGGGGAGAATGACTTGCAGCAAAGGGCCGCAGGTCGGAATCGAACATGCAGCCACTGCGGTGAGGACTGAGCCTCTGTACATGGGGCGCACGTTCCACCAGGTAAACTACACAGACCATTATTGACGCTTTAGACTTTTTTTTAATGGTTTTTTTTTTCGCTTTGTTGAAGTTTTTTCTATTTTTTTCCTCGAGAAAAAAAAAAAAGTGTATAGGGGGCCAGTAAAAGTTTACTTTGGGCAAGTAGAATTTTGTTTTTACTTGCCCGACCGGACAAGAGAAAAAAAAAACCTTAGTGTTGAACCGAAGGGGGTAAGCCTCTCTCCACAACGCGTTGCTCCTGTGGCGCCATGATGCTAACAAGCACTCACCTTCTGCTAGCATTCCATTGACTCCCATTCATTTTGATGTCACTTTGACAGCGAATAACTTTACATCTTTTCTATTGTTTATTTCTAAAGAAACACGACAATGTATAAAAGGCTCCATTACCTTGTACCTCACGTTATGGCTACGTAGCAGACGCTTTTATAACAATAGGCTAACGATTGGGTCATAACCACGAGACTTACTGTCACACAGTAGAGGAATTACCGTATAGTACAGGAGAAGCTCACAGGCAGTTTGGACTTCCATTAGCTGTTTAGGTTTAATTACTAACGTTAACTAGCATGTTAGTGATCAGTAATTAGCCTGTGCCTATGTTATCTCCTTACATATACCTACGCTCTCCGTCTCTGTAAGATTGGGAATGATTGAGATTTCTCTTGGCACAGCTACCAGAAGACTTCACACTTTCAGACAGGTTGCTCACATTAGGGCTGCTCGATGATGGAAAAAATAATAATCACGATTATTTTGGTCAGTATTGAAATCACGATTATTTAACCCGATTCCTCATTAACATTTGGATATAATGGACAGTGTCCAGGGTATAATCCGTTAGTGTCCTTTATCTCACAGAAAGAGTCTTTGGATCAGAAAAAAATCGGTTTTACTACTGTGAGTCGGTTCAGCTTTACAGATATCACACATAACGTTACACAGCTAATGAACAGCTCCACAGACATAACACAGTGTGCATCTCACATCACATGTTCACTCACTAGGACCACTACTACTGGCATTACTAAACATTGGGCCAAAATATCAACAATAATGTCGCCGTCAGTGGGCTTATTTGCCAGCTAACCTTAGGAAGAATCCAGCACATAGACGGTACCTTAGAGTAACGTTAGGTGAAACAGGTGATTTAACGTCCCTGCTCATTTCCATACAGTTTAACAACAAAACTAAATGCTGAGGGAACATTACTATGTTTTTTCATGTTGGTTTTGAGCAGTATGCCTATGCACCCCCACTAAGCTGGAAAAAGTTTTAAACACTAAGTGAATACGGCATGTCGGGGGAATACAACGTCTATAGACAGTATACTACAGCGGGGGGGCGGGCAGAGGGACCGCAGGGTTAGCTAACGTTAGCTGTTCCCTGACAACTGAGTTGGTTTTGCCTTTTTTGCTCACCAAACGCTGCTGCCATCTTTACTCGCGCTGAGTTTTTAAATTCCAGCAGATGATATGACCACGACTTGCCTCCCTGACCGGCTTCGGGAGGGGCGGATGTGCACGTCCGGGATGTAATTTTTCGCCAATTATACTATTTTGGTGATGCGTTGGGAGCCAAAATCGAAATTGAAATCTAAATTCAATTAATTGCACAGCCCTACGTCACATCTACGTCTTCAAGCTCAGTTGGAGGCTGCTCAGTAACGCTCAGCCAGCACCGGGAAAGAGACTTCTGAAATCCTTCACCGGTCTCGTCCAGAGACACGGGGTCTACTGGTCCATTTCTTTAACTGTCTATGGTTGAACATTGCCCACAGAACCGAGTGGTTTTTGACTTCCTCTCCTACCTTCCCTCCCCCGGAGCCTCTTCTTCCATCTGGACCCTGCGGAGCAGAAAACATTTAAAGATATTATTCACCGTGACAACATTAAAGGGTAACTTCAGTGACTTAATTTGAACAACAATCTTTGAAATTCAATATTAAAGATACTTTATTGTCATTGTATGAACACAACGAAAATTACGTGCAGCAGCAGTAAATAACTAAATAAATATAGATAATAAAAAATAAGAAGATTTAAAAACACACACACACAAAAAAGTCCTGATTATTTACATGGAGTCTGGTGGAGTTTGGTGATGGTGATTTCGGGGCTGTTTCATGTTAAACTAAAAGGATCTTACTCTTTAACTAAAAGCTCTATCTCTGTAGAGATCCTTTCATAATGTTGTCAGACACTTAGAATAATAATCTGAGTCCGTCAGTGGCAAAAACAGAACTTTTAGTGGACGCACTTTTTGTTCAACATGAAACAGCCCCGAAATCACCATCACCAAACATTCGCTAATCTCACCGTGTTTCCAGGGTCTCCTTTATCACCTGAATCCCCGTCCCGTCCAGGGGAACCCTGTGGATTTGAACACATTGTGATTTAAAATGAAAACATTTCCTTTAACTAAATATGATTCATATTGACTCATGACAGGTTAAAAGTTAAGATGCAGACTTTCTGCAGTGTAACATTTGACTCAATATGATTATTATACATTTGTACAAACATCATTTTCAGCATCTTATTGATATATTACTAATGACTTTAAATTAAAAATACTTTACCTGGCACAAGCTAGCAAGCCAGAGGCAGTGTCTACACACACATATACATATATATACACACCAATCATTACAGGATCACAACTCATGTCTCTGATTGGATGGTTGTTGCAGAAATGCTTTGTGGGACTTGTAGTTGACTTGATGCCATCAGCACAGATGCAGTGTGTTTGATTCTCACCGGTAAACCTGGGTAGCCGCGCTCTCCTTTGGGTCCTCTGGCGGTGTTATCAGCCCCCGGTTCCCCCTGTCCGACCACACACAAAGACACACAGTCTGAACTCGGTTTGTGAAGATAAACTCTGCACCGCTTCCTAAAATGGAGCTCCCAGCTGTGATTGGCTGTGGGGCTTTCTAGCAGAACACAGAGTTGATCCTAGATTTCATTCTAATGACATTAAGCCATTTCAGAAGGACCTTCTGTAAACAGGATGTGACTGCAAAGACAATGGATGGAAAGTCTAAAGAGACTCAGAGGACGAGCTGAGAAACAAAAGTGTCTGTGTGAGAAGGAGATGCAGAGCTCTGCCAAAAACTGGAAGCTGGTTGTGTATCTGTTGGAGAATTTTCTCAAGAAGTTACAGCTGAGTCCAAAATAAGCAACAGAAACCTTTTAAAACAAAAGTGGCAAAAACGTTAACAGGGTTTGGCTGAGCCCCGCTGGACTTTGCTTTTAGTTGTAAGTGTTTGTTAATATGATATGTCGGATGTGTGTGGGGGTGTTATGAGCCCATTAAACCCTTCTGTTTTTCTACTGTAAACATTGAGAGTGAATGTTCTTTTCACAGCAACATCCATACGTGCAGACTAGGGCTACATTTACATTGCTACGTTTTGGGTTTCCCCCTGACAGAGAGAGAGAGAGAGAGAGAGAGAGAGAGAGACAGAGAGACAGACAGACAGACAGAGGGAGAGAGACAGACAGATGGAGAGAGACAGAGAGAGAGACAGACAGACAGAGAGAGAGAAAGAGAGAGACAGAGAGAGCGACAGAGAGACAGTGAGAGAGACAGACAGAGAGAGCAAGAGCGAGAGAGAGAGACAGAGAGCGAGAGAGAGGAAATGTTGGGACTCACCGGATCTCCTCTGAGTCCTCGCTCTCCTTTCAGCCCCCCCTCCCCTCTGATACCCGGGATACCCTGAGGACGACACATGAACCTGTCAATCATCCAGCCGGGGGGCAGAGGTCAACGCCTCCCAGCCAATCAGTGAGGACGAGACATTAACAATTCTTATGTCGACAAAGCAACTACAATATTTGCAATAACACAGAAACAAGTGTAATAATTAACAATACAATGTTCTGCCAGTATAGTATATATTTTATTTTAATTATTTTCTATGATTATTAGGGCTGCAACTCAACGATTAATCTGCAGATTATTTTCTTGATTAATCGTTGAAATGTCCAAACTGATGTCTAGTTGTCTGTAAATGCCTAGTTTTGTACAAAACTTAAATATATTCACCTTAATATGATATAAAAATGAAAAGAGCAGGACAATCTCCATATTTAAGAGGCTGTGCCATTTCTTGCATTAAAAATGTCTTTTAACGATGATCAGAATAGTTATTGGCTGGACTAATCGTTGTAGCTCTAATCAACGCATTCTCTTCTCTTCATCACGCTTAAATCAGATTAAATCTTTGATAAATATAAAAAACAATAATCCCTCCGCAGCTCAAACACAAAGTACCTCCATGCAGGGAAATCTACATAAATATATTAGTTTTTACTGGGTTTCCTGGGTCTCCTCTCGGTCCTTTAGCTCCATCTGTTCCCGTCAGTCCCTGAAGACACACAACCAACAATACATTTCATATACTGCAATATACTATACTCTGTTATTATTACAATGCAACTTGTGTGGACTAAAAGGAAGACTGCTTTGTATCGATGCTTCTCAGTCTGGAAGTGACATTCCCTATTATTTATTATTTTGTGTGTCAGTAGTTTTGTTTTATGTATTAAATGTTTTGTTCTAGTTGGACAATATATGGATTACACTACCGCGTTGTGTCTATTGTGATATGTTTTCTTTATTTTTTGTGTGTAGAGTATGTTGTGTGTGTGTATGTATGTCTGTGACTGTGTGAGTGTGTTTGTCTGTGTGTGTGTGTGTGTTTGTGTGTGTGGACATTGGACCGGAAGCTGTGGATGAAATTACTCTTGTATTGGTTTGTCTGTGTGTGTGTGTGTGTGTGTGTGTGTGTGTGTGTGTGTGTGTGTGTGTGTGTGTGTGTGTGTGTGTGTGTGGACATTGGACCGGAAGCTGTGGATGAAATTACTCTTGTATTGGTTTGTCTGTGTGTGTGTGTGTGTGTGTGTGTGTGTGTGTGTGTGTGTGTGTGTGTGTGTGTGTGTGTGTGTGTGTGTGGACATTGGACCGGAAGCTGTGGATGAAATTACTTTTGTATTGGTGTCATGTAATTCCGTGTGGGGTAGGATGACACGTAAATGAAATATCATATCATATATGAACTATACTGTATCTTATAACCCGAACCACACATATTCAGCGGTGATCCAGAATGAAAATCTGCGGAATATAACGGACTGTTTTTAAGCTTGGATGTGTTAACACTAATTTTGCGAGAATTCTGCGACCATAGACTCCGTGTAGGCCTTCTACTGCAGACTGCCTGTAACGGAGTGTAGCATCACTTTACCTGTGAATTGCTTTCTATATTGAAAAATGTAAAAGTTTCTTGAGGAAGGAGGCCTGAATCCCCCGCCAAATACGCAAACCTAAGTCTTCCACAAAGTTAGGTTAAGAACTGATAGCAGCAATGTGATCTGAAATTCAGGAGAAATGAACAACATCGGCATTCATCCGTACCTGCTCTCCGTCGATTCCGCCCAGTCCGTTTTCTCCGTTCTCCCCCTGCAGCAAGAATCAACCGTCACATCTTTGTTTTTCATGGTTATTTTCATAGGGACAAGCAAGGGCGTAACTTTGTGTTCAACATCCGGGGGGTGGTTGAGATCTCCAACTATCTCTATAGTTAGACCTCCTATATAACTATAGGAGGTCCCGGGACATGTCTTCAAAAATTTGGGGGAAAGAAAACTCTTTTTGAAAAAAAAAAGCGTCAAAAACCTCGGAAAAAATAGTCAAAGAAAAGACAAAAACATTTTGAAAAAAACCTCAACGTCAAACAGCGACAAATGTCAGAAAAGGCACGAAAAACTGAAAAAAAAGGTGCCAAAAACGTGAAGAATTTGCAAAAATATGGTGTTTTTTGAAAATGGAACTATGTCAACCTATTGTGATATACCTGAGAATGAGCATAAGATGAGCACTTTAAATAAAAGACAGTAGAGAACAAAATCTCACCAATAGACCCACACCTTAAAATGCAAAACCCACACAATAAAAATAGCACAATAATAAGACCAAATTAACCAAACTAAAGTATTTATCCATCTTTGTCCAAAAAGATTCACTTCTTGGCCTTTAAGACTTTACATTCCTGCAGAGTCACTCACCCTGTTGCCCGAGACTCCTCTGTAGCCCTGCAGACACAAACAACAGGATTTAAACACATGGACAACATCTGACAGGACACAAAAACACATCCTCAGAATAATTATCAACATTGTTAAGCCATGTGTCACAGGAAACTTCCTTTTTGGTCTGGAACGATAAGATTTAGTCCAGATTCAATTCTTTTGGAGGATGTTTTGTAGCCGAAACGAGGGCAGGGGTTAAACGATTATTTATTAAACGATCAGGCGATTATTTTATTGATTAGTCAACTAATCTAACGACTAATTGGACGATTAATTTAACGATTATTTTTCTGTTGCTCGATTAATAAAAACCCTAATGTATCTCAAATAAATACCAAAATATTCTTAATAATATACTTTATTAGACAACAGTTTTGCACAGCAAAATATCTTCTGCTTTACACAAAATAAAATAATTTTACTGTTATACAAAATGAAAGGCCAGCCTGTTTACTCTTTTATAGTACCAACATAACTCTCTTGTTCAAAAAATTAAAAAGTTGTAGTGCAAAAAAAACACTGTGCAGTATAGACATTCCTGAGTGTTTAACACAATATAAAATTCCTGTTTTCAGTTTCACAGTCCCAACAAAAGCTACTGCAATCTGCTTGCTACCGTTAGCTAGATCTAGCAGCTGTGCACTTTGGTGGTGCTAGGCTAACCAACGCATCTTAGCTCTCTGTGAGGTTTGTTCGTGCTAGATTAGTAGCTAACGTTCACGTTACCTAATGTTAGCTACTATAGATAGCTGTGTTCTGCAGCCGTAAGCTAGCTACCATTCAAGCCAACATTAGATGATAACTAACAACTAACACAGCTGTCTAGGCGCCAGTAGCTAGCTAACGGTATGTTAATGTTAGCTACTAACCTAGCACGAACAAATTGCACGGAGAGCTGAGATAGTTAGCTAGCACCACCGAAGTGCGCAGAGCTCAAGCTCCGTGTCTTGTCACCAGCCCCGTGCCAGGTCACCAGCCAGGCGTCTGGTCACCAGCCAGGTGTCTGGTCACCAGCCTCGTGCCAGGTCACCAGCCACGTGTCTGGTCACCAGCCCCGTGTCTGGTCACCAGCCCCGTGTCTGGTCACCAGCCAGGTGTCTGGTCACCAGCCTCGTGCCAGGTCACCAGCCCCGTGTCTGGTCACCAACCCCGTGTCTGGTCACCAGCCCCGTGTCTGGTCACCAGCCCCGTGTCTGGTCACCAACCCCGTGTCTGGTCACCAGCCAGGTGTCTGGTCACGAGGCTGGTGACCAGACACCTGGCTGGTGACCAGCCAGATGTCTGGTCACCAGCCCCGTGTCTGGTCACCAGCCTCGTGTCTGGTCACCAGCCTCGTGTGTGGTGAACAGACACGGGGAAACCACACATCTGCTACCTGGCAGAATTAAAAAGTAGTTTTAAAGGTCCACAGCCAAGCTTGAAGCTTGAACATATTTTAGTCGTAACTAGAGAGAAAGAAAGATTTAGTGCTGTAATGTTAGCTACTAACCTAGCACGAACAAACTGCACGGAGAGCTAAGATAGTTATCTAGCACCACCGAAGTGCGCAGAGCTCAAGCTACACAACACACTACGCAAACGTGAAATTAATTTAGCCAACGTTAGTACTACTTGTTATTGTCTCCTTCACGAGTGACAAAGGGATGACTCCGTTTTAGATGCTCCCAAATTGCTGTTGTTCTGGTGTGGTATGCCAACTCCATTTGGCAAAGAGCGCAAATAACGACACCTTTACATTTGAGACTAAATTTGAAGTATTCCCATACCTTCGATGATTTGGGGCGAGCTGTTTTTTTAGGACTTTTTCTTTAATTGGGACTTTTATTGGGGCTTTTTGCAGGGCTTTGTTGGGAATTATGTGAGGAGGTTGCTGTTTTGTCCTCCATTCTGCAATGTTTTGGTCTCCCACGTGTGTGTGGCGAGCTGTGGCGAAGCGGCAACGCACAAATATGACGTTGACGTAATTTCGACATCGACGTTGCTACAGGCCTAGTCGAAACACTTATTTTTGTAATGTTAATAATGTTAATATGCCCCGTGTTTGGTCACCAGCCAGATGTCTGGTCACCAGCCCCGTGCCTGGTCGCCAGCCACTCAGATTTTTTTGGGCTGGTGAGTGAAACGATTCTACCCGCCATTTACATATTTTTAGCAGCAGTTGGCTGGTTTATGGTGCTAACTAACTTTGAACCCTGCCCCCTTGATTAAAATGATATAAAAACCTTTTGTCCTCTGATTCCGGGACAGCCCTCGATGCCCGGCGGTCCGAAGGGTCCAGGTGGCCCTCGCTCACCCTGCGATACACAAACACAGCGAGCAGTGACACAGCGGAAACACAAACAGCGGGCAGGGACACAGCAGTTTACATAAAGTCCAGAAGCTACCAACAGGTGCAGCTAACACATTTCCATGCACATAATATTCCAGATTTTGCTCTTATTCTGAATATTCCTCTAAGCTGTTTACATGGATAATGAAGAGAATATTCCACTAATATTCCCGTTTACATGCAGCCGTGCGAAACAGGAAGTGTTCCAGCGGTGGAGGACTTGTTGGAGCGTGTGAACACAGCCTCCCTTTTTCATTCCTTCTTGAAAACGTCGGAAAAAAGTGACGAGAATGTCAAAAAAAACCAAGAACATTTTCTGAAAAGAAAAACATCAAAAGTGATAAACTTCAAAAAAAGGCGAGATTTTCTTGGGGAAAAAAGACCCAAAACTTTTTAAAAAGCGTGAAAAACAAAAGCGATAAGAACTTTGAAAAAAGCGAGAAATTTCTGGAAAAAAATGACAAGAAAAGAACTGGACAAAACATCAAAAAAGTGACAAAATTCAAAAAAGAAAAAAAAAGAAAAAAATAACTTTTTTTAAAAAGCGACAAGAACTTTCCTTGTTATTTTGTTTGATAATTGTTAGAATGTGTTACATTTCTTTTCTTTTCCTGTATGCGTCATAAAGTGTTTTAATATTGTATTTAAAGACCACAAAGACCTGCTGGTGGTCTAGGTGTCAGCTAACTTATAATCCTTATAATAAACTAAACTGATATACTGTACACATAAATATAAATATATCTAAGACACATGCAACTGCTGAGTTAGGTTACTTGCACCTGTTATGGTTATTGGCTTTTATGTTTCAGACGTATTTTCGCTCCTTCTCTTCTTCCTAGTGTCATCCCACCCTGACCAAAATTGGTATGAAATGCCGAGTAAACTCTGTGCAGATAGCCTGAATATAGAAGCACTTACAGGAGCTCCCTCGTCTCCCGGGAAACCCGGCTGGCCCTTCTGTCCAGGCGAACCCTGTTCAGAGAAACACACTCAACAAGATCAGGGGCAGAAACACAAACACAAACGGCAAAAAAAAATTATTTACTTTCTACATCTGTCTGTAAACAATCAGGGTCCTCGAGGATAAATAAAGATTACTTTCTACACACAAACTATTTTCATAGAGCAATAAAACATCTGGGAGGTTGGCTACAGTAGATATACTGTATATAAACTGTATATATACTGTAGGTTGGCTACAGTTCTACTATATATATATATATATATATATATATATATATATAAATATAATTATTTCTTTCTCTCTAGTTACGACTAAAATATGTTCAAGCTTCAAAACTACTTTTTAATTCTGCCAGGTAGCAGATGTGAGGTTCCCAAGTTTAGGAGTACAAAATACTGTCATTTTACTTATTTTATTTGGCTCAAATCGCAATAAATCAAGCCTGTCAGCATTGATTTATGAACAAATAGAAATGTTTATGCATCTTACATATTGTAATTGCACTGGATATGTGGACATCTTCCAATAAAACAACTTTACATTAAAGACTAAATGAAGCGGGCCTGGTGCGAGTGTCTGCTAGCTCTCAGCTCAGACCAGCCTTCTTTTTAACCTTTTAACACGTTTTCCCAAACGTTCCTGACATCATGTTTAAAGTTTAAAAAGTGTGTATTTCAGTCACCTTTAACCCCCGGGGGCCCGGAAGGCCAGGGATGCCTTCATGTCCCGAACATTTGCACATGACGTTGCAGCACTCCCTATCTAATATTGCGTCCTGCAGTAAGAGAGAGAGAATAGAGAGAGAGAGAGAGAGAGAGACAATGTATATACTGTATGTCTGTTTCATTCTTCTCTGATTTTACTGTTTGTGCACTTTGGATACCTGCTGGTTCCTGTGAAGAATGATATGAATAAATGTTGATTGACTGATTGACATGTGGTTGGCTGTAACGTGCCGGACTTACGATCTGTTTATAGATGACGCTAGCGACGCTCGTCATGCCGAGCTGGGAGCGAAGCTCCCCACCCCCCCCCCAAACTCCACCATCTGCAGCTGGCGGGGTCACGCCCCCCTCCAGAGCCACACCGTCAGCAGGCGCTTCACCCCTGCACACAGTAAACAGCAGCTGATTGTATTTTCACTGTCCTAGAGCAGGGTGTCTGCAGGTTTCACCAAGTCAAATTGAAGATTTTTTTAAAGACATGAAATTTAAGACGTATACCACAACATAAAATAAAATCTATCTAGGGAGGTCCCAGGACATGTATGCATGTACTGAAAAGCGCAAAAAAAATTAAAAAAGCCAACAAAAGTAAGAAAAATTGTCCAAAAAAAAACAATTGACAGATAGTCGATCTAGCTGTGTAAATTGACCCTGCAGAGATCTGAGAAGCAGTCAACAATAGTCCTCATTAATCCACCAAATTTAAAATTCCAACACAAAGAAAGCGGAAGGAAATGGAAAACGCGCGCAGCACGTACGCACGTACGCTCTCCGTCTCTGTAAGATTGGGAATGATTGAGATTTCTCTTGGCACAGCTACCAGAAGACTTCACACTTTCAGACAGGTTGCTCATGTCAAGCTCAGTTGGAGGCTGCTCAGTAACGCTCAGCCAGCACCGGCAAAAGTTTTGTACAGTTTTTGTCTCATTTTTTTTTTGCTGGTCAGGGGGTACTTGGCTTAAAGAAACAATTCAAAAGGGGTACATATTGAAAAACTTTTGCAAAACAAACACAACTCCTGATTTGCTATAACAACCGCCTCGCTCTACATAATAAAATATGTAAGGGATAAATATCCCTTACATATTTTGCAGAAGAACAAACGCCCAGTTTTTACCAGAGTTTCGCAGCAGCTCTAATTCAGGCTTCAGTTCCCTTTCATCGAGTCCATCTGAGAAGATCACCAGCACCTGATGGACGAGATCAGAGATTAGTAGACTGTGTTATGGCTGTGTTTTTGTTTTGTTTTTGGGGGTTTTCCACCTTTAATTGACAGGACAGCTAGGTGAAATAGGGGACAGAGGGGGAAGACATGCAGGAAATCGTTACAGGTCGGACCCGAACCCTGACCCCTGCGTCGAGGTACAAGCCTCTCAGCACATGTGCGCCTGCTCCACCCACCGAGCCAACCCGGCTACTGTTATGGTTGGTATTAATGTGAGAGAATCCCCTCGTTCCCGACAGCTGTGCAGATTATTCCAAACATGTTAGCGATTCACAGTGGGGAGAAAACTGTTCTGCTTTTTGTCCTCATTTATGTAAACCAAAGAAACATTTTTCGTACGTTTTCTTCCCCCCAAAAGTATCCCCAGAGAGTGAAAAATTTAATTATTCATGGGATGTGATAATTAAAATATGCATGAGCATTCTTGTGTTTGTTATATGTGTAACTATGGGTAATTTTCTGGGGGTTTATTTCTTTTTAACCTGAACCCTATTTTCCCATGAATTGGTGTCTAAGTGACTAATGTGAACAAAAATCTTTGAAGTTGGTCCAGTATTACGAAAAGCTATAACTGGCAGCTGTGAACAAGGCTGCAATTTCACCTTATAGGACAAATGTAACGCGTCAGTTTGCGTTGTAGATTATTATTGTAAGTGTCTGACAACATTATGAAAAGGATCCCTACAAAGATAGATATTTTAGTTAAAGAGTAAGATCCTTTTTATTTAACAAGAAACAGCCCCGAAATCACCATCATCAAACCCCACCAGACTCCATGTAAATAATCAGGACTTTTAGCGTGTATAGAGCCAGCATATCTCCACATGTAAATGGGTGAATTAAGGGTTTATTTCAACCAAACCAGAGTAGTGATTGTTGGAACAGTGGAAAGATGAACCAAGACGGCTTTTGATAGTTTTATTTAGTTACTGATGACTTTAAACGAAGTGTGTTTCACGATGATAAAATCACAGTTTATTTACATGGGGTCTGGTGAGTTTGGCGATAGCGATTTCGTGGCTCTTTCATTGATTTTCTGGGTTTGCCAGCTGTGCCACTCTCACCTTCACATGAGCTTTGGACTTGATCTTGAACATCTGCTTGAAGGAGTTTAGCATGGCAGTGTTGAAATAGGAAGGTTCTGAAATCGGCAGGATCATGACTTTATTCACCATGGTCGCGCTGTAGCCCTCAAAGTTTGTGTCGTACAAGGTACGCCCATCTCTATCTACCACTTGGAAGGCGATGTTGGGCTTGACGGGTGTGGGGCCGACACAGCACAGGTCTTCAAATGAGGAAATGTAATTGAGGATCTGTGGCAGGAAGTTCTGGAGCTTGGTGTTGCTTCTGACCAGCAAATCACCAACAGCTCCAGTCCTTCGAGAAATATCGAATCCTATGGCGATATCAATGGTGCAGTCTTTCGGGGGTGGCGGTGGGGGTGGCGGTGTGGGGGGTATAGGGTCTGGGTCATCACCACACATGCCGTCGACCACCCTTTGCTTGATAGAGTGCAAAACATCATAGTTCCGCACAGTGAACATCCTCTCTGGGGTGCCAGCAATCTGCAGGAGCTGCATGTCGTGGACGTCTCCAACGCCGATAGCAAACACATTAATGTTCCGATCCCTGAGAACGTCAGCTGCATCCTCCACATCATCATGAGAATCACCATCTGTGATCAACACCAGATTTTTGGGGACCTGGTCACGGCTGCCCCGCGACCCCTCGAAGTAATCCTTAACGTGATCCAATGCTCTCCCTAAGTAGGTGTTTCCACCTGTGTAAATCGCATTAAGGATTTGTGTGTTCAAATCCTCCTTATTGTAGTACTTGTTGAGGTAAAACTCATCCTTAGGATTGTCACTGAACTGGCAAAGTCCAATATGCACCAACTTTTCACCGACTTCAAAGCTGTTGACTAATGTTGTCGTGAAGTTTTTCATGATATTGTGTTTGTCTCGGTCGATGCTGCTAGACCGATCAAGTAGGAAGACAATATCGCCAGTCTTGCAAGCTGCCAAAGCAAAAAAAGAAGAGAGAGGCATTTATCTACATTACTAATACACAGTAAAAGTGTGCCTTGGAATTATAACGATACACTCAACTCCCCATTATACAGTGGTATCTCCAAACTGATAATGAATAGATGCAAAATATCAGGCTCCATTTACACTTCAACGTTTGGGTTTCAAAACAAATATCTTTTACATTTACGTGTCACACTGCTGCGGCATATCCGAGCCCCTATGACAAAGACAATTGACCTTTTTTCACGGCAGACATGTTGAAATCTCATAGTAGGGAAAGCACATGTGTATTCAAAACCATTAATGATAGTTGCATTCCACTTAGGAGAGGTCCTGGTATTAAACCATTACTGATGGCTGCATTCCACTTAGGAGAGGTCCTGGTATTAAACCATTACTGATGGCTGCATTCCACTTAGGAGAGACCCTGGTATTAAACCATTAATGATGGCTGCATTCCACTTAGGAGAGGTCCTGGTATTAAACCATTACTATGCTGCTTCCACTTAAAAAAACCATTACTGATGGCTGCATTCCACTTAGGAGAGACCCTGGTATTAAACCATTACTGATGGCTGCATTCCACTTAGGAGAGACCCTGGTATTAAACCATTAATGATGGCTGCATTCCACTTAGGAGAGGGCCTGGTATTAAACCATTACTGATGGCTGCATTCCACTTAGGAGAGACCCTGGTATTAAACCATTAATGATGGCTGCATTCCACTTAGGAGAGGTCCTGGTATTAAACCATTAATGATGGCTGCATTCCACTTAGGAGAGGTCCTGGTATTGTGCATGCTGACTCACTGAAATATCTTACTGGGACACTTGATGGAACTGAGCCATCGTTAAGGTTATCAGTTTCAGCTGTATTTCTCCTACTATGACAAGTCCAAATGTCTGCTGTGAAAAAGGTCAATAGAAACACCGCTGCCACTGTTTTGGTTTGAAACCTCCACGGTTTCTTTGTAGTCTGGACGGAGACAAACGGAGACCTTTGGAAACAAGGACGCACGTCAGTCAGTCTTATCGATTAGGTAGCTTACATACGTTTCAGTTCCACCTCGCTCCAAGATAATAAATCCCTGCTCTTACTTTTTTCCACATCCATGATTTTCAACGGTAGATTAACGTCAGACAGAGTCTGTGTTTCTGCTGCCTTTCGTCACCTTGTAATCACGTGTTACTTTTAGTAACATCGTCGGTCCAAACGTATTAAAAGGAAAACTCTCATCTTATTTTTCATTATTGCTGTTCTTCCTCCATAGTAGAAGCAACTACCACCACTGTATACCAGTATACACAGGGGTGGATGATATGGAGAAAATCAGATATCGCGATATTCTTGTCCTAATACCTCAATGTCAATATTATAGGGTTGACAATTGGTCCTTTAACAAAATATCTTCACAATGTGATTTTAAATAAATAATCTTTAGTAATGTAGATATAATGACTAAGTGGGTAAAGGTAAAAATAATATAAGAGCTAGAACAGCCAGGTAACAGAAAATGACATCACTTTACTGTAATGCAGCCTTTAAAACTAGAAAAAGACAACACTTAAACCATTTACGGTATTATATTACTAATTATTAGTATTATCCAAAATCTAAGACGATATCTAGTCTCATATCACAATATCAATATAATATTGATATATTGCCCAGCCCTAAGAATACATGCTGCTTCCTGTTAACACCAGTATGCGCATGCCCAGTACATGTGAATGGTCATGAGATATGCCTTTTGGGCATGTTAGTACATGCGGAGAATATTTCTGCTACTGGAGCTAAAACTCTTCATCTTTTTGGGCCTAAAACGCAGCTTAAAAACCAAAACGTAGTAGTGTAGATGTAGCCTCAGAGACTGGTAGTTGTGATGTGATAGTGCGTTCCATTTATACTCGGAATTCAGATTTCCGAGTTGGGAAGTCAGAGCCCCTCACAGTACAGTACGCCAAGAAAGCAGACCTCGAAATCCAACATGGCTGCTTTCACAGTAGTGAAAGCTGTAGTAATATACAATTTAATAGCACCTGTCTTTTTGTGTATCATTAAATCAGTCGTACACACAGTACTGTCCAACTTTTATCTGTGGACATGTTGCTAATGTATAGTGTTTGTATGCACAAAAGACAGCCAAATGCGTTATCAACTGGTATTGCTAACAATGGCTAACCTGGAAAGAGCAACCCTACAGTGAAATCTGACTTGTATGAATGGAATCTGCTCCACTCCTTTGTGACGTCATTCCCAGCTCTGACTTCCGATTTAAATGGAACGCACTATATGTGCCTCCTGTGGTCCACAGATTATCTGGCATGCAATCATTTTCTCCATCTTTCCCTGCTCCACCCACACCTGATTAGCTTGTTAAGAGCATCAAGTATCACCACAGATGGGATTACTCACTTCAGTTTCTACGCCAAAGGCCCCTGACCAAGCATCAGTTTTTGACGTGCTGGGAGTAAGAATGTGTTGATAAAGTAAAGAGCAAAACCTGCAAGTCTGTGTGCCATTACTCTTACCTGGCTTTGTGGAATTGCAGAAGGCAGAAGACATTTTTTTGTAAAGAGTTTCTAGAGCCTTAAAATTGTCCACAAAGAAAACTTTGGATTTGTCGCCACCAGCCATAGTCTCTAGCTCCTCAATGTTTGCTTCTTTCACTCCGACACTGATGACGATGATCCCGTTGTCTCGTAGTGCATCAGAGTGCTCCTTTAAGATGTCAGGGTTGTTGGCAGCCCCGTCTGTGATCACCATGAGAATCTGAGGAACTTTCAATGCTCTACGGCCACCATGTACAGCGTTAAAGTACTCCAACGAGAATTGCAAGGCCTCGCCCGTCTTGGTGCCTCCTTCTTTTGGCTTCTTCATTGGTATTGCTGAAAGAACTTTTCGTTTGGAGTCATAGTCATGCAAAGAAAAATGAGACTGGGGTAGATCAGAGTAGGAAATGAGTCCAAAACGAGTCATGTCCTTGCCAACTGTGGTGTGATTCACCATTGACTCCATAAAGATTCGCATGCTTCTATACTGGATTTCATTTATGCTTTCAGAGCTGTCCACCAGGAAAATAATGTCAGCATTATTTATTGTACAATCTGGTTGAAAGAAAAAAAAGAAAGAGCATAAAGTCAGTAACTTAAGAGATCGTTTAAATATTTCAGGAAATACATTTGATTGCTGTCAAAACAAAAGTCAGAGTTTCCTCGCACAGGGGTTGCTGATCAATGATTATCTTCAATGCTAACTGGTAAAAGCACAAAAACTCCTTTTCACATTTCTATTTTACCTGTTCAAGCTTAATAATAAAGATATATTTAAATCATGGAGATAATGGGTGTCATACATGCATATGTTGTTGAAAATTATGTTCATGCTTATTTAAAGTGCAGACTCCTTTAAAGCAGACTGGAACACTTGAGAGATTAAGCTAATGGCTCAATGCTTTTACAAACAAGTACACTGGTTACTCTAAAGTATTTTTGGGGAAACTGCTCTTACTTTTCCGACAGAGATCCAAAGCCACCTTGCTCTCCAAGTCCTTCAGCGCATCAAAGTTTTTCTCAGAATACACCCTGTCTGTTGAGCCGCTGATATCAGCCAGCTGGGTGGTGTTGGCGTCCACCACTCCGATGGCGTAGATTACCACTCCCTTTTTCCTCAGAGCCTCAGCGGGGCCTATGACCTCGTCTTTGGCCTCACCGTCTGTTAGCACGATCAGCCTCTGACTGACATCAGGACGCCCTCCATTGGTTTTATCGAAATACTGCGACACCTCAGTAAGGGCCTTTCCTGTGAGTGTGCCTTGGTCCAGCTGAGTCATATCATCGATGGCTTTCAGAATTCCCTCTCTGCTGTAGTAGCGGCTGAGGGGAAACTCCAGCTGGTTGTCAGAGCTGAACTGCATGAGACCGATGTGCACCTTATTCTGCTCGATGGCAGGCTTGCTGATGACAGCTTTCATGAATTCTTTCATTTTCTTGAAGTCATCCTTAGAGATGCTCTCAGAACCGTCAGCTAAGAAAAATATGTCGCCCTGTATATCTCTGCAAACTGTGGACACAGAACACAGAAATGTTAACGTGGTGTTCCTGTTTTCCCCCTCTTCTTCCCTTAGGACCCAGTCGTTGGGTATCATTGAGATTGCAGACAGCGGATTACTTCTTCTTAGTCAACATTGAAAACAATGAAACTAAAATTGGTACCTTTGGAAGGCTTTGCTTAAAAGAAAACTTCTAAAATAATCCCCGTTCCCAAATTAGTGCACAAATAACTGAAGGACCTAGCTAAGGTGAGATTTACCCAAATTCTCTAGTCAAGGACGATTATAATGGATGGCATAGCTTATGAAGAATTATTAGCATCTAGAATTGAGGTGAGTCGTAAATGTTTCAACGTAAGCAATTGTTGTTTAAAACCTGTTGACTAAGGTTGTAAGGCTGTTTCAAGTTTTTATATTTTTATTTTGTAATATTATAAATGTCATTGTCATTTATTTTTTTCTGGCGAAAAACTCCCTTCCCTCTCCTTATGCTAACTCCTGGCGCTTACCCACTGCTAGTACCAGCTCTACTCGGCTTGGCGCGACCACGGTGCCCCGTTCTCCTTTTTCCATTACAGATTTAGTACCGCCTCATGCGTGAAGCGAGTGTGGCTGGTTGTCATAACTACGCCACAGGAAACTGCCGTGACATAACACGCGACACACACACACACAGAACGTGGAAGGTGTATTGTTTTTGATTCTTGGCATGTGGCCAGAAAACACATTGAGTTTCAAAAGAAGCTGGAGGCAGCAAAAAAAAAAAACAGCGCTGGCTAAACTATTTAAAAATGGCGAGTTTGTTCAGGACACCCCCGTCGGCCACTAGCAATGATGACGCAGTGATTAGTGATGATTCTCTCTGACCAATCAGTAGTCTGCAGGTTTTCACGTCACCTTTTGGTATCGCCTCAGCTCGCTTGGAACCTCGATTGAGGTGATACTAAATAAAGTACCTGATGGCAGGTACCAGGGACATTTTATCATAATGGAAAACCAAAAAAGGCGAGTAGAGTTGAGGCGAGTCCAGCAGGTACCATGTAATGGAGAAACGCCATATTACAGGGCTTGACATTAACTTTTTGAGGCACATGTCCTTTGCACAAGTACATTTGCGTTTCACTTGTCCATGCACAAAAGTCACTTGTCCGGGTAAAGATTTATCATTTTATAAAAAAAAAGTGTTTTGCTAATGCAGAATTCGAACAAACCGTTGAAAGCTTCCAAACACTATCAACATTAATAAAATTCAGTTAAAAACAGTAGAAACAAACGAGTCCCAAGAATAGAAGAAAAAAGGATCTGCAGACTCCATAATACAAAGTAATACGTTGCACGCCGGTGTGCAGAAGTTACTATATTGAGATTCTAAGTCAATGTTTTATAGTTTGTCATTACTTTCAGATTCCTAGTCAATATTCTAAGTTACTAAGTCAATATATTGAGATACTAAGTCGATACTTTGAGATATTGAGTCAATATATTGAGATTGTAAGTCAATATTTTAAATGTTCTCATTGGTTTGAGACTCTTAGTCAATATTCTAAGTTACTAAATCAATATATTGAGATACTAAGTCAATATTTTGACCATAGGTAGTGGTAACTTGAACTTATATCTAAAATAATTTTGTAAACATAACAATGGATTCTGCCACTAAATGTTGGTGTTAACTTTTTTTTGTTTTTTTTGTTTATACAATTTCCCTTTCTACCCTGCAGAGGCTGATTTACCAAGGGATCCTTTAAAAGCTGTAGCTACTTTACAGTTGATTATTAGCTAATATTTAATCTGGCAAGTCGTGGAGCTGAGGTTTTACAATAACTGACAAACGAGCAGCGGAGTACTAACGCTACGAGGCAGAGAGCCAGCCGCTAAATGAGTCAGATTAACTTCATGCTTCAACCACACAAAGCACACTGCTATCCCCACGAGTGACATCTGCATTTGGCTCGTTTTCTGTGAACGATGTGGCGCGAGGGTAACGGTAAGGCGGAGTTAGCTAACTAACTAACACCGGCTGGCTCGCCGTGCGTTAATGCTGCATCGCTTACAGAGAATGAGCTGAACAGCGGGCTGGGTCTAACGTTAGCGGCCCGCTGACCTGCTGCAGCTGGGTCCGCTGCCGTGGGGGAAAAAATGTATCGTTTCAAATCAGTAACATGGACGTAATGAGTGGCACATAACGTGAAGTAACATGGCATTTTATTTTGTTTGAGTTTTAACTTGTCCAGTGGGGCAAGTAAATTTCTCTTCCACTTGCCCTACAAAAAAATCCACTTGTCCCGGACAAGCGGACAAGCCTTAATGTCAAGCCCAGCATATGTATTTTAAAGTCCAGTGTAGTTAACCTTTACTTACCATCTTCATTACAGATTTCTCTGATGATGTCGTTGTTGATGGATTTCAAGGCATCAAAATTATTGACCTGGATAGTCCTCTTGGGGTCGCCTGCAATATCTTTTAGCTCAACTTCGTTTGAGTCTTTCACCCCGATGGCAAAGATGATGACACCCTGCCGCCTCAGTTCTTCTGCTGGAGCCTTGACGTCATCAGTGGATTTACCATCTGTGATGACAATCAGGTACTCTGGGACCTTGTGACCACGAGTTTGCATCGCTCTCCTAAAGTGTGGGCCCATGGATTTTAGGGCTTTTCCTGTCTCTGTCCCACCTCCTTCATGTGCAATATTCTTCACAGATTTCTTCAGGTTATCAACATTTGAGGAGGCTGTCAGGTCAAATTGCAAAGTTGGATTAACAGCATATTTCACAAGCCCGACGCGGACACGATCTGGCCCAATCTTGAAGGTCTGAAAAAATTTGATGATGAAGTTCTGCATGTCTTCGAAGTCTTGGTTCTCAATGCTTCCTGAGTCATCCATCAGGAAGAAGATGTCAGCTTCCTCCTTTAATTCACATGCTAGAGAGGAAAAGCAACTGCATGAGTTAGTTCTTTTCACATAGTCAAAGAGAGGCGGGCTAGAAATGAATATTCAAACATAGGAAATGGTCTGGCTTTGACTGGCCATTCTGGGAACAAAAACTTTGAAAGATTGGGTCAAAATTGCTTTTTGTTCCACCCATCCCATTCTCATCCATACTCTAACTCTCTTCTTACATTGATTTAATATGCAGGTTACAACATAAACAATAAATACAACTAATACAATATTTAAATGTTGATTATTTTGTGTCTATGGAACTTGTCAATATTCACAAAATGAAGGAAGACTACGAAAAAACAATGCTTCAAACCTTTTTTGGTCTCGGATTCCCTTGCACTGACTTTGGCTTGGTCAATGATGTTTTCGCAAATGACTTTCTGCAGGCTGTGCTTCAGGGACTTCAGCTCGGTGAAACTGTTCACATTAAAAACATGCCTATCAATGGGGTGAGACGCCATGTCCCTCAGCTCTTCCATGTTGGCATCTTTGATTCCTACAGAGTATACGGTGACATCTTCCCGACGGAGACGGATTGCTGCTTCATGCACGCTGTCCTGGGATTCACCGTCGGTGATCACCACCGCCACCTGCTGGACATTCTTACTTTTCCTGCTGCCCTTTTTCTTAATGAAGATATTGTCCCAAGTGAAGTTTAGGGCAGCTCCAGTGTTCGTTCCACCTCCTCTGTAGGGCAGGATGTTGATGAACTGGAGGATTTCCTTCCTGTTATTGAACGTGTCGAGGTAGACCTGTGGTGTGGACTCCTCGTTGTACGTAACGATGCCCACTCTGACTTTATTCGGTCTTACATCCAGGCTGCTCACAATCGAGTGCAGGAAAGTGCGCACCAGCTTAAAGTTTTCTTCTCCAATGCTTCCCGACTCATCAACGATGAACACAATGTCTGCAATATTGGCTCCTTTGCAATCTGTGAAAAGGAGTGTAATAAGTTAACTTGAGCCATCGGCTACTTAAACATTCAAATATATATTTGAAGATTAAATTATTTATAGTTTGGTGATTTGCGATCGTAAAAGGTTAAAAGTATGGCATAAAATAATTTAAAGGTGATTTGTTTAAAATCTACTTTACATTTAAAACTCATAACAGCATTCAATGATTTTTTTCTCCAAAAATGAACTCAGATAGTCATTCTTATTTGTTCCTCTCTGCCTGTAAAGCAGCTGTACAATGTCCACTTCCAGACACTAACAACAAGAATTACAACGACTGGTTAGGTGGCTGAGTGCCCAAAGGAATGACGATTCTCACCTTCAGTAATGTCGTCCTTTTTCTCAGTCACGATGGAATCCTTCAAAATAAGTACTCTGGGAGAATCAAATGCGTACCCAGAAGTGACAAAACGTTGTAAGGCATCCACACTTGCACCTGCACTCATCCCAACAACAGTAACCCCTGCTGATTTGATCTTTTGAGCTTCCTTAGACACAAGATCATCTGAGTCTCTTCCACTCACAACGACCAGGAACTGTCGGGCGCCTAGGTGTGCACGACCCCCCGCCTCACTGGTAAAAAAGCGAGTGTTGGCGTCCAGCAGAGCCCTACCCAGGTAATGTGGTTGGTTGGGTTGTGGGCGCAGGCGGAAACCTCTGACAGCAGACAGGAGTTGCTGTTTAGTTTGATGAACATTGAGAAGGAATTCAACCTGGGTATCTTGACCGTACTGCGCCACACCGACACGGTAGGTGGATGCTCCGGCATTAATTTGATTGATCAATTTCAGAAGTTCAGATTTAAATAACGTGAACGGTTGTTGAGCTATGCCGCTGTCCACCAGGAAGAAAATATCTGCAAACCTTTCAGCCAAAGCTGCAAGAAGAAGAAAAAACAAACATTATTACATTCTGTTACAGTTTAATACAGTCAAGTCAATATTGTCTGGCTCCTCCCAGCCACCTCTCAACGATATAGCTAGTTCGTCATAGTTTAGGAGAAATAATTCAGCCTAACTGACCTTTCAACCCAAAAAAGATGCATACAAACTTTATTTTTTCAGGCTTAACACCACTACTTTTCTCATGTGTAGCAGGTCCAACACGGTGAATACCCATTTGCCATTTGTAAACTTCACCATGTCTCGCCCCTTTCTATGATGGCAGGCTTTGAGTGGGCCATTTGGAACAGGTACACTTTTGTCTTAGTATATGTTTGAACAAGACTGCGTAGAAACGGACACCTTAACTACACCTACCCATGCACATTTTTTTCCAGCATTTTTCAAAACCCTTACTGGAAATGACAGTAATCAAGTTGAACTTTTTGACAAAATGGCTACCGAAGTGGACTGTAGATTGTAAGAGTAGTAAACTAAATGTAAAGTAGACCCTAAGGGTTAGAGCCAGGGTGGGATAATCAATCAATCAATTAATCCCTGGTTAAGATCCTCACCTTCATAGATCCATACTATATAAGCAGCCACAGATGCTTTCAGCATTTAAAAAGATTTTTTCTTTTATAGTTATTTTCTATTATTGTGAAATTAACAACTAGGCAACTATATAAAGTTTCCTCCAATCCTTTGCCTTACCTTCCTTTTGAGCTACCACAGAGAGACAAACAGTTTCCAGCAGCATTTCCATCTGCTCCTGCAGAGCCTGATAGCTATCTAATGAGTGAAGGAAGCGATCTGGAGGCCAGTTGGCGATGGACTCAAGCTGCTTCCGGTTGGCTTCTCCCACCCCGATGCCAAACACAATGACTCCGTCCTGCCTAAGCTTCTGGGCGGGTTCCTTCACCTCATCAGTGGAGTCCCCATCTGTGATAACTATAGCGATCTGAGGCACCCGTTGGCCAACTCGGCTTCCCGCCTCTTTGGTGAAGTACTGCTTCTGGAGGAAGTCGATGGCTTTTCCTGTTTCAGTGCCTCCTCCTACGAGTTGAATTCTTTCCACGGCAGCCAGCAGAGACTTCTTGTCAGAGTGATCCTTCAGCAGGAACTCCTGTCGACGTTTATCACTGTACTGAGCCAAGCCGATGCGAACTTTGTTGGGGCCAATGTCGAGGGCTCTGATGAAGTTGCGGAGAAAAGACCGGACCTCCTGAAAGTTTCCAGGGCTGATGCTGGAGGAGCCATCAACTAGGAAGACGATGTCGGCCACATTGGCGTTTTCACAATCTGAAGAGGGGGGAGAACAAGGTCAGCATAGCACGAGCCAAAATAGGGTGTTCTGGGAAAAGTCTCAGTGTAAAATTAGAGCTAACACACAGTGAGTATGTTTAGAAGCATATTCTGAATTTGATAAAGGTCATGTAAACAGCATATTCTGTTTGGATATTTAAAAGAAGACGTTTGTGATATGACGGTATTATTCAGCTAAGAACAGACCTGCCCCTACTGCTGAAAAAAATCATGAAGCAAACATGAATCCCAAACATTTACTGTGTTTGACGGCTCATTTACAAACAAACACAACTTTACACGGTCCGTTTAAATCCCCACCTGTTCCCTGAGCAGCGATGCCAGAGAGCAATGCTGCTACGATGAGGCTGAAGACCAAACTGGTTCTTCCCATCATGCTGGGATGGCTCGTGAGTTTCTCCCTTCCTACGACACAGATAGAACAGGCGTTAGTGCAGAACGTCATTGTATTGGTTCTCATCAGCAAACTCTGCAGACTGAGATATTTCGGAAGAGAATATTAAAGAGGCCAGGCGCTAGAACGGAGCGTTTCAGACAGAGGGAGACTACAGGTATATTCAGACAGACTGTAGGAGAAAAATTAAGTGTTTTAGGGTTCAACGGACAAGTAAAAAAAAAAGATTGTAGTTGATTGTTGTTGAATTTTTACTGGCCCCTATATAAAAAAATAAACTCCAATGGAAAAAAAACAAGGAAAGACGTCGGAAAAAAAGTAAAGAAAAACTAAAAAACGGGCAAAGCGTCAGGGGAAAAACGGCAAAAATATCCCGAAAAATAAAAAAAAAAAGCAGAAAAATATGTACGTACGAGTTACGACAAGCGTGGAGATCATACATGCCAACACTCCCATTTTTACCGGGTTTCTCCCGTTTATTAGCCCTACCTCCCGGACCCCTCCCGGTTTGTTATTTCTCCCGGGAAACTCCCTTAATTTGCAGGGCCCAAACTCCTTTATAAATAATCGGAACAAAATGTTTGTCTAATGTTGACCAGTTGCCAGATCTTGTATGAAACGCATCCACACAATCCACACACCATATACAATTTTCATCCTGTTTGTCACCTCAACCTGGCAACCTATAACCCTCAAACTGGCAACCTATAACCCTCAACCTGGCAACCTATAACACAGTTGATCTCTGTGCAAGCTTCGCGGAAAGTTCAGACCCGAAAGCGAGCCGATAAAAATGGCAGGTGAAGGCTGTGTTTCCCGCACAAATCTCCTGGATTTTGAAAACTAAATGTTGGCAGGTATGACGGAGATGAGAAGGGTATGTATCAGGGTTCGTACACCTTTTCCAAGGTCAAATTCAAGCACTTTTCAAGCACTTTCAAGGTCCATTTTAAAGCTTTTTCCAGCACCTTACACCACCGTAAATTATATATCAATACATAGTCTATAGCTATGGAGAGGAGCGGGAGGAAGGATCTGAGCCAAATGACATGCAGCTGGGTCATTCTGTGTCAAAATCCCGAAAAACAGTTATTGCCCCTCTTAGATTTTGCTCAAAGTTTATGCCACCCTTAATGTCAGTCTTTTCACACTTTTTTCCAAATCTAGGGCATGCCATAAAACTTGTAATGGTTAAGTCATATTGACATGTTTGTCTTCCACCCTACAACGTTTGGGCTGCCTATCAGTAATACTTTATTATATTAATGTCCAAATATTGTTTCCCAGATATTGTGATTTTCTGGCTGTAAAACTGAAGTAATTTCAAGGGCTAAAAATATGAAGACATGGATTTGAACAGAAATGTTTTACAGGCCTTGGTTTTGAACAACATCTGAGACAGTGCAACAACAACCTGAAAATCCATTTAAACCCAGAAGACTGACAGTGCACATGTACCTGCCTGATAATTTTTTTTATTTCATTGCATATATTCATAGCAGACATATTATTATCTACTGGAATAGAGCAGTGTAAATATTGCACAAGGCCATCCTCAACCTTACAGTAGGCTACTTGTATGTATGTGTTCAGCGTACAACGATTGTTGTTATGCCCTCGGCTAACGTTTGCAGGTTTTAATTTGTGGCTAGTTAACATTACAGTTACTGTGATGTAACTTTGGCTATGTTCACTGGATATTCCACAAATTAACATGCCATGACAGACATGCAATACTAACATTACATTATCACACCAAGTACTCTCATTCACTTAGCCTGCGATTTCCTAGCTAGAAGTTACTAGCGTAAACAAATAGGCGCTAACTGACGCCAACGTGTACTGTAGGCTACTTCAGTTTGCTTACCTGAAACTCACTTCATGTGATTCGAGAGTACAGACTCGCCCATTGTGAAAATCTGCACGTCTTTTTTGCAGACTTTACAAGAGGCAACTCTTTGGGTTTGTCCCCGTTTAATACATAATTTATATTTTTCATCTTCCAGCCAACGTTCATCGAAACGACAAACTGCCGATATCACAAATCCCACTATGGCCATGCCAAGACCCGCCCCTCAATAGCATTTATTGGCCAGGTGTCCATGATGCTTACCCAGGATAACGTAACCCCATTTGTTCAGGTCTTATCCCCTGACCAATCGGCTATCCTAACCTTAACCACTCAAGGTCAATGCCTAACCCAACCAATCGAGCTGCTTCCTAGGGCGGGTCTTTGCGTGGTGGCAGATTGCAGTCACACATGCACAAGCGAGCAGGTTTAATTTTAGGCTCTCCAACATTTTATTTCTCCATTTACCGTATTTTCTGGACTATAAGTCGCTCCGGAGTATAAGTCGCATCAGTCAAAAAATGCGTCATGAAGAGGAAAAAAAACATATATAGCTAAGTCACACCGGACTATAAGTCGCTTTTATTTAGAATTTTATTTTTTTTCATCTGTCAACTACACAACAGCACACAGAACAACAGGCTGAATACAGTAGGTGTCCGGTATGTTAACGTAACACATTAACAGTTATTTAACTATATAATAGCACACAGAACAACCAGCTACCAGGGCGTGGAGCATGGATGGATTAAAAGGCGTGGAGATGTAACTGCATCGTTGACGAGCCCCTCCCGACTCCTTCCTCCAGCTCTGGCCGTCTCGCCTTCAGCCCGCGATTAGCCGATTAGCTTTCTCTGATTTCTTCATTGCAGTAAGAGTCACCTTTTCTCCAGTCTCCCTCACAAGTTTCTCCCTCATTTCAAACTTTCTTTCTGCTGCTCGATTACCGTATTCGGGCTGCATATTTTACTACCTGCAGTTTGTCTCTTTTCTTTCTCAGTTGTCTGTAGGAGCAGCGTTCTAGTTGTTACAAGCCTAGAGCGCCCTCTCGCGGCTGTAGAGGGTAATGTTTTCAGTATGAATTAACATTTAAAAATTTTTTAAATTATATATATTTTGATATATAAGTCGCACCTGACTGTAAGTCGCAGGACCAGCCAAAGTAGGAAAAAAAGTGCACTTATAGTCCGGAAAATACGGTAATAAACAAACTATTCAGTCAGATAGGTATTTGTTGCGAAAGAAATACATTTACAATTTCAAGCATTTTATCCAAAATTCAAGCACTTTTCAAACCTTAAAAACACAACATCAAAATTCAAGCATTTTCAAGGAATTCAAGCACCCGTGTGAACCCTGAAGTATGAACTTATCTAACTCTGGGGGATACGGTGAATAAGATTAAGTCCCAATAAGTGTTCCTCTAAAATAATCTGTCTGGCTATCTCGTGTTGTCGTCCCATCGACCATGCAACGTTTAGTTTTTCTGGGTCTATACATAAAACTATTTGGTCGTCTTTTTCGATACTTTTGTTGCTTTTCCCGAAGTTCTTTTTTCTACGTATTTGTCACTTTTTTCCAATTTCTTTTTTCACTTTTTTCAACGTTGTTTCATTTATTTTTTCAAATGCTACAAAATTGAATTACACACCCAAATTCAATTAAAGTAGTGAACTGATCATTCATTTTACTTGTGAAGAGTGTTGTATGGAACCATCTACATTATTTATTTTTTTGACAATTTGGTTGAAAGAAACCCAAATTTCGGACTTTTTGAAAACGGGTCAAATTTGCTTATGATCGACCCGTCTTCCAGAACAAATTTGGGCTGAATGGAACCTGGGTCCCTGCAGTCCGACAAAGGGTATCATGTGTTCTGGGGCCTCATTTATAAAACTGTGCGTAGATTCTATTCTGAAAGATTTCAGGCACGAAAAAGTCAGAATTTTCGTACGCAGAAACAAAATTCTGATTTACGGACGCGCGTTACCTTATGCAAGGTCGTCCCATATTTGTCCTAATAAGGTCCATGTTAATCAATCAATGAATATAGCAGCCTTGTAAAGAAGCCCTTGATGACCAATCATGAAATGAAAAAATGGGGAAAAAACACGATTCAGTGATTGTGATATCGAGGTGCTCCTAACAGAGGTAGAACATCCAAACTAAATCCTGTTTGGAGGCCTGAACCCTTGTGTGGTGTTCATATTTTTGTTACACAGTCTTAATACTTAACAGATTTAGTTCAATTACCATATATATATATATATATATATATATATATATACACATACATACATATATACATACATACATATATACATACATACATATATATATACATACATATATATATATATATACATACACACATATATATATATATATATATATATATATATTATATATATATATATATATATATATATATATATATATATATATATATATATATATATTTATATGTATATATATATATATATACACATACACACCAACATTTATGGTTCATATTTGCCATTTACCCCTGTGAGATCACATTTACGATCATATGATCATTTTTGTTTTTGGTGAGAAAAAAAAATTTCTTCGTTGAAAGAAATTCAATTATAAAAAAGGTAAAAAATAGAAACTTTTTGATCACTATTGGTGCTTATTTCTTAGAACTTAATCAGAACAGGTGAAAGTGCTCTAAATGTAACAATTTTGTAACTTTGTGTGGGAATAGCAGGTGCATTAAAATTAGAGTGTGCTCCCATCAACGGATTCTCCCTCACATCTCGTAAAATACGGACGTTTGCCGCTCTTTTAGCGTCCGCTGCACGGTGTGGGAGGATCACCTGCCTCTCCCAGTTGCTGACAGCCCCTCGCCGGGCGCCGCGACCGGCTCTGGGTCGGATTGGAAAGAACGGGATTGTTGGGTTCAGGAAAACAAAAACTGGGTTGGGTTTGGAAAACGGGCATACCATCGGAGGTCACTAAAACGCAGTCTACAAAACCTTGGGAGCATTACGCACGATCACACACAAGGTCAAAAGGTTTCGGAAAACTGGGAACATTTTTTCCGCATGGAAATTCTTTATAAATCCTGACTTTTGCGAGGAATGTTGCAACGTCAAATTTCATCCTGCTTCACGCAACTTTTTCTTGGGAAACAGGTTTTATAAATGAGACCCCTGGTGTTGTTATAGATTTTTCTTATTGTCAAACCCCTCCCCCCCCCCCCCGAAACCACACAACAAAATGTGTCTTTCTGCCTCTCAGCTCCAAGCCCATTGGTTCCTACTGAAGATGTCTATCTTTAAAGAAACAACATCCCAAAATAAGTCTCTTTTCCAAAATAAATTCATCAGTATCATTAAAGCCGAGTCAGCTCTGTCCCATTTCACTAGCGATGTGCAATTAATCCAATTTTGTTTGTGATTTTGACTCCTAAAAAGCAAGTAATCAAGAAAAACTAACAAAATAGGCTACAGAATATTTGGTTCTGTATTGACAGGTGCCATATTTGGAAATCGATAATTATTTATTAATATTTTTTTAAATTAAATGTATATCTGCATTTATATCAAAACCTAGAGACTTTCAAACATCAACATGTCATTTATTAAATGTATTTGTTTCAAAATGACATGACTATGTTGCCTGGACACGCTTCCAACACGCTTGCGTGTCGCTTAAAAAATAGGCATCGGTCCTATTTCTAGCATGCACACGTTTTCTGAGACGTGCATGTCACGCAGGTAGTGTGCAAGCTCTAACCTGTTAACATGGGAGCCGAAATATAAACAGACACGCCTCGCAGCTGACACGCTCACGCCTCGCAGGCAGTGTGCAGGGGGGCCTTATTCTGTCTTGTCTTCTGGATGAAGAATTAAGAAAAGAAGTTCGAACAGGAAAGTATGAAGGGACATTTCACAGTTCCACGTGTTTTCACTGTTGATTTGTTTGATGTTTCACTGATTGTTTACTTTAATCCATGCAACATCTTCCCAAGAGTCAACAAGGAATTGTGTTAAATAATCCTGATTTCAAGATTGACCAAAGAAATTATGATTTTCTTTCAGCCCTTAAACGTCACCCCTTTAAATTTACAGATCAAACTTATAAAATCCACACTGCTGTTACATTTCCATCACTGCACACGTAAGTGAAAAGAAAAAAGTTACTTACAGATCTGCTGTGGTATGCGCTTCCCCTGCACCCAAACACAGGAGTCCCACAGTCATGTAGCTGCAGCCTCGTTTTCTGGAGGATGAAGAAGAGGAGGAGGAGGGGTAGGACCGAGCCGCCGAGACTCCTCCCTCCATCTCCCACCACATTCTGCATGACAAAAAGGAGAACTCTTTTAATTTTTCTGTTTGTAATTAAAATTAGACTTGACAGAAACAAATTTCACAGGAATCTAGGCATATTTCTGGCCTGGAGACCAGCATGATTTTTTTTTTTTTTTCCTGAATTAAACATGTAATGAAATACAGAAAGAAATGGCTTATAGCAGAGAAAAACATAGAACATTGTACAACAGGTTAGGTCAATGAGTCACGTTGGTATCATTTGCACAATTAAAGACAAGGAGACAAACTTAGGAGTTGTTGCTTTCCAGTCTGTGAAATAGTTCCTCTGTCTGAATGTTTACGACTCCAATTGGAGCTGAAGATCAGGTTTGTCTTAATTTCTATCACTTTACATAGGCTCGGGCTCGGGCCGGGCTCGGGCTTGCGCGGTAAATGAGCGGTCAGGTGATGCGTTTCGATTAGCGCGAAAATGGATGCTGAGGAGGTGAAACGGAGGCTGGCCTCTGGAGGACTTATTTTATTTCTTTGTTCCAACTTCCAAGTGGCCTATAGCCTACGTTAGTCATGAATAAATGATGTCAAAAAAATGATAAATGACTCATTCTTGACAAAAGGCAAAAGAGCGTGCGCACATTTGAATGTCGGTGTTGCAAATGCAAGACTCTTTCAGGCAGACGTGCAGAACAAACATTTTTATTGACTGTACAACTTACAAACTCACAACTACAAACCTACAAACGAACAGGACTCTCACAGGAACAAACAGAGAGACGAACCGACAACAGACAAAGGAACAGAGGGGTGTAGAAATACACAGACCAATCAACAGAAAGACAGAGGATTGGACAAGACAGTAACGGGGAACAGGTGAGAGCAGAACCGGAGGGAAACTAACGAGACAGGAAGTGCAGACCATATAAGGGGATGAGCGGAGACAAAGACACAGCCACACGGAAAACAGCAACAAGCACAAAACACAACACAATATACAAAATGGCCACAAGAGTGGCACAAAGGCAGTCCTTCAGGATCCTGACAAGCAGTCTCTTTTTTTCGTGTCTCCCTTTTACGTTTGAGTGGCGCGCATGCCCGCTCACGGTGTGAAGCGCGTGTCCGCGCTATTCTCCGGCATGTATTCTAACAATCACTGCTGATAGACGGCCTTTTGTACAGTCGGGCTGTAAACGGGTTTGGGCTTTTAAAAAGCTGTCAATCAAAATGGACTTGTCGGGCTCGGCCCGAAGTCTGTCGGGCTCGGTCCTTGTCGGGCCTAACTTTAAAGTCCCAATTACAGCTCTAACTCCAATCTATTCCCCTTATGTTGGGGCTTTCAGAGAGAAACTGAAACCTACACTGTACATTTACTACCATAAACTGCCAATGTGTTCGCTGCTTCGATAGCCGGCAGCTGTCTGCTTTGAACGCGTTCACGTCACACTCTCTCTCATGGAGCCTACACGCTAACCACTGAGCTTCCCCGGTCTTAGAACACAAAGATATCCTGCCAGAACGTACTGTATTTGGTACGAAAGTCTGAATCTGCATCTCGTGACACACACCAGGCTTTAAAGCGGGGAGACGGAGCTGATATTGTAACAGAAATTGCCCTAACCTAATTGATATGGAATCGGAAATATAATCGAATGGGGACCTCGTGAATCTGACTTGAATCAAATTGGGAAATCATTGGGAAAACTCACAGTCCTAGTGTGGAGTTTGCATGGTCTCTAGAGCTGCAAAGATATGTGTGGGTTGGCCACAGAGGAGAAGTTCTGGGGGATTTCTGCAGAAAAGGTTTCAGCTGTGTGCTGAACGGCAGTTGAAGGGGGACAGCTACAAGTTTTGAGGAAATTCTGAAGAAAGAAAATAAATGTATTCTGCCAACAGAGACAAGTATGAACATGGAAACTTGAACATTTAACCTTTTTCTACAGCTTGGGTCTTATTTTTCATCGTTACAATTATTTATCATTTCATGAATTAGTTGTAAGTCATTGCTGAGATTGATCCCTGATCGGCATCGTTTCTGAGGCTTAATCTTCCTTACAATGAAGGACCCCTTATTACAAAATGTGAAGTCCTCCAATAAGTTATCTTGGATATTAAATAAAGATTCACAATTTTGTTAAAACCGCAGAAATTAAAACATAACCAATATAAAGCGTTCAGTATACTCGCCATTCCCGACCTGTCGCGCAACAGTGTGGCATCATGGGAGCGCTGTAACTTTTTATACTCTGCGTGCGAAAATTTCTTCCAGAAACTTTCCATGGAAAGTTTAGCTGGGCAATTTTGGAAATGTTCCAATTTGGAAATTTTCATGAGAATTAACGGGAATTAACAGGATATTTTTAATATTGCTTTTCGTGGAAAGTTTAGCTGGGCAATTTTGGAAACATTCCAATTTTGATTTACTATGGTTAGTGGGCTATACAATTAACACACATAGGTTAATAATAGCAATGGGTTATGTATTACCCCCCCCCAAACAAAAACCAAAATGTAGCCTATGCTGATTACTGCATGCGTGCATGTCATTGACGAATATAGTGAGGACATTCAACTGAAGTTGCATTAAATCAGGTTGTTTTAACAAAGATTATGCTGCAAGATGTTTTTTTTAGGTTCCCTGTAATAGACTAACAGTAGCATAACAAACAATATTAAAAATATCCAGTTTATTAATTAATTTATTAATTCCCATGGAAAGTTTCCAACTTTGAAAATTCCCAGAATTTTGCAAACCTAGTTGCAACTGAGGAAAGACTACCGACTGCTATTTCTACGGACTAGAAGAAGAATAAAAAGACAAACAACGGCAGAATTGGCAGCAGCAGCATTGACGTCAATGTCAAAAGCGACTAAGATGATATTGGAGTCAATGGATGAGGAAAAACAGCCGCTTTTGAGCCTGCTTGCAAAGAAACGAAGAAAAAGAAGGTGGAATGTTCGTCCTTTGAATAACGCTAGACTTAAATATGGTGAGTTCAATATCCTGGTGAAATAAATGAGGATGATAGACGAAGAGAAGCACTTTGAATACGATTGGATGACCTACTTCGTTAGATCGAGCCTTTCATTCACCATAAAAGAGCTCATCTTAACCCAGCAAGTTTACAAGTTTACATTCGCTTGCCCTCGAACTCGTCCATGCTTCCTGTTTCCACTTTGTTGTGCACCGCTGACCTCTGGTCACGCACTTTCAATCCTGGCGCGCCAGTGAGATCTACGTTATTTTGACATCACGTTGCCACACGACAGGTCGGGACTTTGTTTTCTGTAGGTACATTTCATGTGGTTAAATTGCTTCCACGTTTCCTTCACTTGCTTTCCTTCAATTGACATCTTTCCTCGTTTCTTAGTCCATCCCACCAAGGAATTTATTGGAGAGTTGCGAGAAAATCCTGCGAGGAGAAAGGAAACAAGGAAATATGTTTTAGAGGGATGAGACGTCCTTTCCTCTGAAGCGTCACGTGAATTCATCAGCTGTTTGGGCGAAGTTAGCAACAGCTTTCAGCTGCACGGCTTTCAGGAAGGCTGCTCTCTGTATCCTCGCTCATAGCTCCTCAGAGATCCCTCCTCCATCCTCGCTCATAACTCCTCAGAGATCCCTCCTCCATCCTCGCTCATAGCTCCTCAGAGATCCCTCCTCCATCCTCGCTCATAGCTCTTCAGAGATCCCTCCTCCATCCTCGCTCATAGCTCCTCAGAGATCCCTCCTCCATCCTCGCTCATAACTCCTCAGAGATCCCTCCTCCATCCTCGCTCATAGCTCCTCAGAGATCCCTCCTCCATCCTCGCTCATAGCTCCTCAGAGATCCCTCCTCCATCTTCCATCCTCGGGCAGGAATAAGAGCTTTGAGACGGCCTTCAAGAAGGAGGGCGAAAACAACTTCCGGTTAAAGCGAGGAGATATCAAATAAGGGACATGTCTTTCAGCCAGTGTGCGTGCGCGCGCGTGTGCGAGCGGGCGCGTGTGCGTGCGCGCGCGTGTGTGTGTGTGTGTGTGTGTGTGCGTGCGTATGTGTGTGTGCAGGTGCATGCGTGCGTGCCATCATGGCAAAATGTGGTACTAGAGACTCCTACTGTAGCGAACTACCACAGAGGCAGTTTTGAGTACTTCATTTTGATCTCAACTACACACCTGTAATGTTTCGTGACTGCATCTTGCATGATGCGACCCTACTGGGGCGACAAAATCTGTACACAGACACCTAACAAACATCTGGAAAAGTACACAAACCCTACACATTCTCATTCCCAACTCATTAAATACCGACGCCTGGTCTGGACTCCCTTTGCCATAATTTTTCAACGTGCAGGGTTAAACCACTTGGTTAGGAAAAGACCTTGGGTGTGGTTACAAAATATACACGAACTCCGGTCTCCTGGGTGAAAGTCCCCCAACCTGACTCCTTACGCAGATTTTCAGTCTTTATTACTACTCGCTAACATTGTCGCTGCTCATTCTACGTCCCATACAGACAAGGGGCACACACACACACACACACACACACACACACACACAGCTTTCATTTAAAACTAGAGAAAATCTAATTAGTTTCCTCAACTTCAGAGAGTCTTCAAAGAAGTGCTGTGTCAGTGAATATGTAGACTCTAAATCTGGTTCTGCTTCGTGTGAGATTAATCTTAAAGTATTTATTTGGCTGTTGTGGCTAACAGCACAGAGTGAGAAATGAAGGGTTAAAACCACAGGCTGGGTCTGATATCGAGTGAAGGAAACGTGTTCCAGATTTCCAGTGAATTTCAGGACACATTTCCCACAAGTAGAGACCATCTTACATCACTGAGAAAACATTTCTGATGCTTCAGCCAAGTTTCTCTGCAGCCAGCATGCAGAGTGTAGAGAAAAGAGGCATTGCTGTAGAGCTTTTCAAATGTACTGTATTTTTTTGGCTCTTTGAGCTGCACAAGCCAAGCGCCATCTGGTTCCATTATATTGGCGAGAAAGCAGCAACACTGGGCAACTCGCATCAAAACTATCTAGACTGATAAATAAAACGACAGGTAACTCCTCAGTCACATTAGCTACAAGAGACAGAGACAAAGCGACAGGCTGCCATTCATTTTCAGTGGGAGTGGCCGTTTGCCAGCGACGAGCTTGCCGCCGCCATGAGCAAGGCGGGGCCAGAATAGACAAGAAGTCTATTTTATGCAAATGCTGAGCGATGCGACAAACCAACTGCCAATCGGAGCGAAGGCAGCGTGAGGGCAGCGTGACGTATGTACGTTGGTTGCTCTAGTCAAAGTAAATCATTCAAGATGACGGAAACGCTTCAGGACATCGTATTTCTGAATATATCTGATATGTTTGGTATTTTATCTCATATATTTTGTTACTTCTATCGAGAAATAAATACTTTTAAATCCAAAAACATCGTTCTCGTGACTAGACAGTACGGCGCTGTCTTCTTCTCCACAGCACGTACACAGCTGCAATCTTCAGTAACTTTCTTCAATTCATTTTGCAATCGATGAAAAGGTAGGGAGAACAGCGGTCTTTTTATAGATGGAATATTCACGATTTCAACTTTTTCAACCATTATAGTGGGAAGACATCTGATTAGTTGACAGGACGTTTAGTCATAATATTTCATATTTCATCATTCATACGTATATCTATGGCTCTATCCACAAAGTAAACAGAGGGGACGTGCTTGAAGGTAGCACCAGAGAATTTCTGTTTACTTTTGCCAAGCAACCAGGAGTAGGTTAAGGCACGCCCCGGAACGCCCACAAGCGAGTGCGTGTCGCTGTCTTCTGTAGCTAATGTGACTGTAGGGTGAGAGCAACAATATGTATTTGTGATTTTGGTGGTGAACTGTAGTGTTGTTACGTTCTGTGCCGAGGCTTCGGAGCGTGTGTTGAGAAATCCCGGAAGTTTTCTGTGAAGCGCGTATCGAAGCTTGCATCGTTTTGGACAAATGACGTCATTGATGACATCCGAAGCCTCGCTGCCTGTCCGTACCACGTGACGGTAGAGATGCACCGTTTACAATATTCTATAAATATATATACTATATTAATTACTCCTGGTAGGGCTGGGCGATATGGGTAAAATCAAATATCACAATATTTTTGACCAAATACCTACACTGCATATTTGACCAAATATCGACACCGCAACAATATTGTAGTGTTGACTATTGGTGCTTTAAAAAAAGATTTACACAATGAGATTTTAAATGAATAATCATCAGTAATGTGGATATAATGACTAAGTGGGTAAAGGCAAATAAAAGAGCAGTTATAACAATCTGGTAAGTCCAGAAAATGACATCATTTTACTGTAATGCAGCCTTTAAAACCAGGAAAAGACAACATTTATGCCATATTACGATTTTACGATATCCAAAATCTAAGACGATATCTAGTCTCATATCACAATATCGATATAATATCAATATATTGCCCAGCTCTAACTCCTGGTGTGGGAAATTCACACACATCTAAAGTGCAATGTTATGGAAGAACCATTTCCTTCTTTTCACATCAAATATCCAACTAAATATATATATATGTATATATATATATATATATATATATATATATATATATATATATATATATAACCTTGCAGTATAAAGATATTTCTCAAAACACACACACAGGCCTGTTTGAACATCAACAGTAACTTTGCTTTATTTGTCATTGTGCATAAATATGAACACTACAGTTCCTGTCAATGGGCTTATCTGCTAACGTTAGGGGTCTGGGGTCTGATAAACAGTAAATTCATCAAAGCCAGTGTGCCCAACGCTATTTTCCAATAAACTGCAGCTGTCATATTTCACGGGACCCGCGTGAGTGTAGTTTTCATGTTCCAGTTGTTCAGGTCCAGCCTCAGAGGGGGGAGAGAGAGAGAGGCTGACCGTTTGCCTGAGATCAGTAGAGCAGACTGCTCTGCACAGCCGTGTATAATTACGACTTTATGACATTTCATAAACAGCTGATTGAGCGGCATATGTCAGACTGACCGGCCGGTCGGCAGACATGGCAGATCATGTGAAAATCGGGCAATTCCGGTCACCAGCCGGTCAATCGGTGAATCTCTACGTGACAGGTTTATGAAGTGGTTTGAATCTACACCATAGCTGCCAACACTCCCATTTTTCCCGGGTTTCTCCCGTTTTTTAGCCCTATCTCCCAGACCCCTCCCGGTTTGTTATTTCTCCCGGGAAACTCCCGTAATTTGCAGGGCCCAAACTCCTTTATAAATAATCAGACCAATATGTTTGTCTAATGTTGACCAGTTGCCAGATCTTGTATGAAGCGCATCCTATTCACACAATCCACCATATACAATTTTCATCACGTTTGTCACCTCAACCTGGCAACCTATAACCCTCAACCTGGCAACCTATAACCCTCAACCTGGCAACCTATAACCCTCAACCTGGCAACCTATAACCCTCAACCTGGCAACCTATAACCCTCAACCTGGCAACCTATAACCCTCAACCTGGCAACCTATAACCCTCAACCTGGCAACCTATAACCCTCAACCTGGCAACCTATAACCCTCAACCTGGCAACCTATAACCCAGTTGCGCAGTTGATCTCTGCGCAAGCTTTGCGGAAAGTTCTGACCCGAAAGTGAACCGATAAAGATGGCAGGTGAAGGTGGTGTTCCCGCAAAGAAATTGAAATATAGCTATAAATTTCAACATGTTGGGCGCAACAATTTACATGCATCTTACCGACAACCTCCGCACTTTTTGTAAGGTGTGTCGCATTTATTTTAATGTAGCGCACGGCGGGGAAAATGACATCACCCAGCACAATAAAACACAGCGGCGCCATCGCAGAAAGCGAAGCAAGCTGAACTCAAGATGGCAATGTTGGTAGCACAGACTTACAGTACACTTAACAGTATTCCTCTCAAGACATGTGTGTGTGTGTGTGTGTGTGTGTGTGTGTGTGTGTGTGTGTGTGTGTGTGTGTGTGTATGTATGTGTGTGTCTCTGAGGCAAAGAAGCATAACAAAGAGGAAGAAGAAAGGACGGTGATGAAGAAAAGGAAGGAGGAGGGATAGGGAGGCAAGAAAAAGCAGAAAGATTAAAAGAAAAGAAAAGGAGAAAAGGGTTAGGAAACAGGAAGTCCTACATGTTCCTGGCGATTGAGTTCGGCGTCTTTCTTGCTCTCTTCTTTCGACAAAAACCTGTCCATTTTCTGTAAAAACACAAACAGATTTTTCATACAATTAATAATCAAAACTCTGAACTTTATGGTTGTAAAGTTTGTCCTATAATGTAATTAAATTCATCTATGGAAAAAGGGGGAGATTTCACTCAATAGTATAGACAATATTACTGGCATAAAATACAATAAAAAAAAAACGATACAGTGTATCTGAGCACATAGATCATCTGTAGTCACTTCCGGGATTGTTCAAGTGCAAATTCTGCCGGATGAGTTTAATTTCAGCCGGATGTCCGTCCCCTTCCTCTGTCTCTGTGTTGGCTTTCTAGCCTGCGGTGGATTTGTGAGGACTATGGTTAACTGCTCCTCAGATCTCTGCAGGGTAAATCCAGACAGCTAGCTAGACTATCTGTCCAATCAGAGTTTTCTCTCGCACGACTAAAACTACTTTTGAACGTACACACGTTCCACCAAAACAAGTTCCTTCCCGAGACTATTTAGCAGAGGCACCGTGGCTCCGTCCGGAGCTTAGCACCACCCAAGACGATTGTGATTGGTTTAAAGAAATGCCAATAAACCAGAGCATGTTTTTCTCCCATCCAGGAATGCTGTGTGGACTAGCCAGACCTTCCTCCGCAACGCTGTGGAGGAAAGTCTGGCAATGGGAAACTAGATTATCTGAAATATATCTGCCCGTTTTACACTCTTTGACCAACAGGTGGTGTTGTGAGAAAATTCAGCCTCGAGAAGTGAACCAGTTGGCTGGGAAGCTTCAATGCTTCATGAGGCTTCATCTCGCCATCACTAGTGAACTGTCCCTTTAACCCTCCTGTTGTCCTCGGGTCAAATTTGACCCGAGAATTTGGGTTTTTTTCAACCAAATTGTCCAAAACCATAACTTGGATGGTTCCATACAACCGTTTCATTCATTCATTCAAACCTTTATTTAACCAGGAAAAAACTCCTTGAGATTACAAATCTCTTTTACAAGAGGGTCCTGGCAAGTGGCAGCAGCTTGGTTTCAATAAATACAAAGACAACAACGAAATAAAAACATAGACACACTTTCACTCATCATATTCAAACACCAATGTCATCATAAAAAAAATCTGGGTCCTAAATCAATTTAAAAACAATGACAGACAGACTGCCTTTCTGCAAGATCTTTCAGAAAGCCTTTAAAAGAATAAAGTGAGACCAACTCCTTCAACTGTAGCTCATTCTGAAGTTGATTCCATGCAGATGGTGCGGCAAAATTAAAAGCCTTTTTACCAAAGTCAGTGCGGGCTTTAGGGACTGACAATAAAAACAGATCCTGTGAACGCAAGTGATATGTCCCTGCAGACCTCGGGAGGATGTAAACATTCAGATAAGGAGGAAGTAATCCTAGTACTGCTTTATAAATAAAAAGATGCCAGTGCATCCAACGCCTAATTAAGAGGGAGAACCACTCGACCCGAGAGTAAAGCAAACAGTGATGAGTATGAGATTTTAAGTTTGTGATGAATCTTAAGGCTCCATGAAACAACGTGTCCAAAGCGTGAAGACACTGGGAGGTCGAATACATATATAAAATGTCACCATAGTCCAAAACAGACAAGAATGTGGCATTTACAAGTTGTTTTTTTGCTTTAAACGATAAACAAGACTTGATTCTAAAGACAAAACCTAACTTCAACTTCAGTTTTTTAACCAAACCTTAGACATGCAGTGTAAAAGACAGTTACTCGTTACAAGTAAAATAAATGATCAGTTCACTATTTTCATTGAATTTGGGTGTTTTATTCAATTTTATAGCATTTGAGAAAAAAAAAGATCAAAGAACGTTGGAAAAAAGTGACAAAATTAGAAAAAAAACACAAAAACGTAAAAAAAAGTGCAGAAAAATCGTCAGAAACATCGACAATAACATCAGAAATTTGTGACAAAATATTTTTTTTAAAGTAACCAAAAAGTCGAAAAAAAGTGACAAAAACATCGAAAAAAAGTGCTTCTCTTTTTTTAAAGGGGTGATAGAATGCAAAACCGATTTTACCCTGTCATAGTTGAATAACGACAGTTCGGTGGGTAAATAGGACATACATAGAAGCTCAAAGTCCCACTGACACCCCTTTACTATGAAAATCTCATATTTTGAAACTGCCGCTGAAAACGGGCGAATCCCAACAAAGCTGGAAGTTGACGTCAACCTCCCAAAAACCGGAACCTTTGTCAGCCCATGGGTGTATTAAGAGAACGGTCACGCCCCAACATTTACATAGGCTACACAACTTACCTGAGATCAGGTAGTCTTCAGAATCTAGGTCGCGCATATCTCTGCTATTCCATTACAAAATTCACTTCTGAAACTTTTTTTTTGCGAGAAATCAACTATGTAAGGCTCAAATATGGGCCACTTTACGAAAATGGATGGCTAATTGCAAATTTTGTCCAACTGTGTGTCGGAATTCAGCTGCCGGGTCCTGCCCGCTTCCCGTACCCGCCTTCCTTCACACACCCCGGCCTGCTCTGAGGTACTTGGAGCTCCACACGACTGCCAGCCCACAGCACTCCATACCCGCCAAAGTCACCGGTTTTTGGATAATGGACTACTAAACGCTGGTGCTCTGACAGAGCTCCAGGGCCTGCAGCTCCCTCTTCCTGCTAGCTAAATGCCGGTGTGTGTGAGAGAGCGCCCGCCCCCCCAACCCCCCCCCAGCACACTTTACACCAGCAATGTTACCACAGGTTCCAGTTAATCTTTTAATGTGTGTAATTATAATGTGTTGAGTTATTTAAACAAACGATTGGGGAAATAAACGCCGCTTGTCCGCGAGTCTCATTGATAGAGCCTGCGGCTGGATGGAGCTCTATCAATGAGAGCTAGCTAGCCTCCTCTTAGAATTCCTCTGGAATTCACAAATATTCATTATCTTGAAATCGGACACCGTTGTTAGCTTTATAAAACCTTTAGGGAGATGTTGTGTAAGTGGCGTGACGAAATTCAAACTGTAAATATAATCGAATTAAGGCGAAAAGGAAGCTAACTATCCGTGATTTGTAGCTAGGATTGAAGGGACAGTCACAGCTAACGAAACACCTAGTCTTCACAAATATTCATTAACTTGAAATCGGACACCGTTGTTAGCTTTATAAAACATATAGTTAGATTTTGTGTAAGTGTCGTGATGAAATTCAAACTGTAAATATAATCGAATTAAGGCGAAAAGGAAGCTAACTATCCGTGGTTTGTAGCTACACATAGCTAGCTAGGATTGAAGGGACAGTCGCAGCTAACGAAACACTTTGTCTTCACAAATATTCATTAAATTGAAATCAGACACCGTTGTTAGCTTTATAAGACCTTTAGGTAGATGTTGTATAAGTGGCGTGACATGTGTGTAACATGTGGTAACAGATTGCTGGTGTAACAAGCTCGCTGACGGCACTCTCAAACAACGGGCCATTTAGCTAGCAGGAAGAGGGGAGTTGAAGGCCCTGGAGCTCTGTCAGGGCAGCGGTCTTGGTAGTCCATGCTGTGGGCTGCCGTGACCGAGCTCCAAGCACTCATAGCAGGCCGGGGTCTGTGAAGGAAGGCAGGCCGGGCGAAGAGGCAGCACCGGCGGCTGAACTCCGACACACAGTCTTACCAAATTTGCAATTAGCCATCAATTTTCGTAAAACGGCCCATATTTGAGCTTTATATAGTTGATTTCTTGCTTAAAAAAGTATCAGAAGTGAATATAATAACGAAATAGCCCGATAAACAATGTATAACTTTGCAGTGTCTGAAATATGAGAGTCTCCCATGTGTTTCTATGTAGTTTGCTCAAACCAATCAGCGCGTAGCTCATTCTGAATATTCATCAGCATACCATATTTGGAAGAAAAGCTCTTGTTCCAAATAGAGCCATATTCACAGGGTAGTTAAGGGCCTAATAAAATATCATTCGGGCAATTTTCAGCCCAACCAATGTTACATACCCCATTAGGAGACCTTAAGGAACAGTGTAAAATACCCTATATAATCATTCCATCACCCCTTTAAAAGTGACAAAAACATTGCATGGTCGATGGGAATACAACACAAGGGTTAAACAAACACTTCTCTCAAGTAAATCAACATGACTCATTGATTACTTTCTTTCGACTTTCCCACCGAAAGCGGCTGAGTTTCTTGTGGATGTCATAAAAGATGCAGTCATTAAAGGCAGAGTTTCACAGCAGTAATTCTCACCTTTGTTCCAATGTTTTTACATTGAAACAATGTTACAAGCTGCAAGGCATTTTACTAACCGTGTGTCTGATGTGCAGTCAGAGTCAGACTTACTTAAAAAATAATGGAGCGGGTTAGATAGGTTTCTATTCTCTATCAACGGACTGATAACGGCTGAATGACTCTCTGGAAGCTCATAAATGTGATTTATTACCAATGGCTGCCTGCCCAGTATTGAACTAAAGCTCAAGAAATAACAATGTAATCCCTGAACAGATTGCAAAAAATTATCTTTTCCTCTTAATGTTCCTCTGAGAATCAGAAAGCTTGAACTCAAGAGAGAGAGAGAGAAAGACAGAGAGAGAGAGAAAGACAGAGAGACAGAGAAAAAGACAGAGCGAGAAAGACAGAGAGAGAGAAAGAGAGACAGAGAGAGAGAGAAAGAGCAAGACAGAGAGAGACTGAGAGAGAAAGACAGAGAGAGAGAAAGACAGAGAGTGAGAGAGACAGAGAAAGACAGAGAGAGAATGAGCAAGACATAGACAGAGAGAGAGAGAAAGACAGAGAGAGAGAGCGAAAGACAAAGAGAGAGACAGAGATAGAGAGAAAGAGCGAGACAGAGAGAGAGACAGAGAGATAGAGAGAGAGAGACACACTGGGCTAGATTTATCAAGCCGTTTGCGCCTGTTTCCAGGCGCTAATTGGTCGCAAAGACGGACGTAACCGATGCGGGCTATTTACAAACAGGGACACTTGGGTAGAATCGCAGATTGTCTGCCACATGAGCGAGAAGAGACAAGTTGCGCTTTCAATATGCGTTCGTGGGAGGGTCGTGAGGAAAGTGGGAGTTCCACCTGAAAAGGTGGGAGGATAAGCGCAAAGTGCACCTAATTATATATCCCGTGGTATTTACAAAGACTGTCAGTAAGAGCGCGCCTCTATTCTGCGGGGGAAATTCTCCGCCTCTTTAAAGCAGGTCTAAACCAGCCGCAGTCCAGTTTCCTCGTAGACCTTTATGCCGCTGGTGAAATAGCAACAGTAATTTGAGCAAGACGAAGACATAGGCGAGGCTGAAAATATTTTTAACACAAGAACACAACATCATTTAGCGTTACAGATCAAGCAGCCATGCAATATTAGAGTTACTGGAAGAAATCAAAGATGAAATTGAATCTCCCACTCAGCGTTCACATCCCATTCCAGCAGTTGTTAAACTCCTCGCTACATTACAAATATCGGCATCAGGATCATTTCAAACAGTCATAGCATCAGCAGTGGGAATATCGCAGTCTGCACTCAGCCATATCATAGCACCAGTACCGCTTTGCTACAGCGCAATTTACGGTATAGTGGGCGGAGAAAGACTCTGATTGGCTGATGGGCGTCAGGGTTGATAAATACTACGCAAAATGTGGAAGCATAGCGTGCGCTATTACCGAACTCGCATAAACAGACGCAGCGCAAACTGTGCTAGTGTTAGTATATATACAGATATATATACAGATATGCAACCACCCCCCACACCCTATCCAGTGCCTTCACAGCTTCTACCCCCAGTCAGGCGGGCGGGTCTGGGACCAGCGCCTTTGTTTGGCTGCAGGACCAGATGTCTGCTTGCCTGTGCTGGACTACCTCAACCCCAACACCCTCATCCCCATGCACCCAACTCCCCCCACCCCCCCTCCATTGCGTGTCTTGTGTGCCCTTGTACTGGTTATGTGCTTATATTATGTTGCTGAGGTGTTTTTTTCCTGTTCCCACACTGTACTCCTACTGGGGCATAGTGTGGGAGTTGCCTTTTTCTCCTCGTCTCTCCTCATGTCATGCTGTATTTTCTTTACCCCATGTATGTCTGTATGTACCTTGTAAAGCGCTTTGTGATTTGTATCTGTGAAATGCGCTCTATAAATAAATTTTACTTACTTACTTACTAACTAGTAAATTAGGCCCAGAGAGAGACAGAAAGAGAAAGACAGAGAGAAAGAGAGCTTCTCTACACTTCCTCCTCCACTGTGAAAAATTCTCTTCACTAAGAGATCTACACTTTGGAAAAATTCCCAATGTTAACATCAGAAGAGAAGCTGGTAGTTCTCCTAGGAGAAGGGACAGCAGCTCCACTGGCAGCTAAATATGGATCTGCCTGCCACAACCTGAGGGACTCACCACTATAAGATCCCAACATTACACATTGGTTTAGGATTGTACAGTAACTACATTATACAAAACTGTTAAGTATTATATTATGTTATGTAATTGTTTTGTAATATAGTGTGTTGTATAACTATCAGTGCAGTATAGAATCTATGTGACACCTACTGTATGTATTTAATATGTCCTATATATGCATTTTCTGTAAACTGCTTTGGCAACATGTTTTCTTTGTTCATGCCAATAAAGCAAATTGAATTGAATTGAGAGACAGACAGAGAGAGAGAGACAGAAAGAGAGAGAGAGAGAGAGAGAGAGAGAGAGAGAGAGAGAGAGAGAGAATAAAAATCTATCATCATTTGGATGGTGACAGTTCAAATATTAAGATATCTGACAATTTCTCTGCAGAGAAAGACCTTCTTATGTTTGAGTTCTGGCCTTTTAATTAATGGCTCCACATCTGTAAAGACGGAGTTCCCCCAGCTGCTGCTACAACAACAACTTTTCTAATCTTTTAGCTCCATCTACAGGTGGAATCGTATCAAATTCTACAGACTAGCATCCAATTCAATTCAACATCTGTACAATGTTGCTCAATGGTTACCAGCAGGTGGAAGAAGTATTCAGATCCTTTATAACTTCAGTAAAAGTACTAAAGCCACACAGATCAGGACAATGTAAATGTGTAAAGTAACTAGTAACTAAAGCTGTAACAGATGAATGTAGTGGAGTAAAAAGTACAATATATATTTCTCTCTGAAATGTAGCGAAGTAGAAGTAGAAAATGGCATGAAAAGAAAAGATTCAAGTAAAGTACAGGTACCTCAACATTTGGACTGAAGTGCAGTACTGGAGTACATGTACTTAGTTACATTCTACCTCATGGTTACCACGGAATATTAAACTTAAGGGAGACCTATTATAAAGCGTTTTCTAGTATTTTTGCGGTCGGTAATGTTGAAAAAGCTCCAACCCACACACAGACGTGCACGAGACATGTCCCGAAAACAACAGACCCCCCCTTCCAGAAAAAACAAGCAACAACGTACCTGTCGAACAGAAACCATGGCATCCATGGCGGCAACGGCAACTTTTGCTTCCACAGGCAGCCTCAAAATAACGACGGAAAAGTGCCCGGATGTTCACCGTTTTCACCTTTTCCGTTTTAGCTAGCTAGCTAGCTAGCTAACTGAAATTGACAACTATTGCAGAGCAGTTAGCTAGGTTAGTAGCCAATGACAGGGCCGACTCGCGAACGTGCCTCCAATATAGTCTCCCTCTATGGTATACCTACACATATGCTATATTTAAAATCCTGTGAAAATTAAAATACATTTAGCCTAGCTACGTCTCGGTATGACTAGCTACAGTGATGTTAACAGCTAACGTTAGCATTAGCTTGGCAGAGGGATGACCAGGCAGTTGGTAACCGTTAGCTGTTCAGTTTCTATCTGGCCTAAACTATGTTGGTAACGTTAAGTTTTCTACGCCGCCAGTCACACACTTTACTGCCTAAAAGTTGGGTTTAGGTACATTTAAATAACGTTATGTATCGCTAAAAACCAGCTGGTTGTCATTGCTACAATGCTAGTGTTACAACTAAAACAAATAAAAACCTTATATACTGTCTATGATAAAAACTCACCACTCCAGCCTTGTTTAACGGAAAAAGAGCTCGCGCGGCGGGGGAAGGAGACATTTCATTGGTTCTTTGGTTCTTTCCAAGCGGACCATAAGCGAGGCACATATTATTGGTGGGTGTTTATTTTTTATTTTTTAGTGATGCAAAGTTCAAAACATCAAAAACTCCAAAAATATGGGCTCCTGGGTAGGTCACCTGGTTGCGCGTGTTTGGAGTTATATTCCTTTTTTTATTCAAGAGCGCCAAAAAATAAAGATAATATATATAAAAAAACATTACATCAAATCTCCGATTTTGGGGGCGTTATTACAGGATTACAGCAGCTACAGATGACGGATCTTTTTTGCACCTTTTTCAGAGCCCAGAAGTTATTTATTGCTGTCAGGGTGTAAAGACCATTTCAAACAATGTATATATAAAGTGAAGCCTATATATGAAATAGTTACCAACCCTAGCTTTAATGCAGTGTCGTAGTCTACGTGATACGCAGATTTACGCAGTATACCCTTATTTTATACAGTATATCCACTAATACATTAGACTACACCACTGCTTTAATGGTTTTAAATTCAAAAGACACCAAATATATGACACTGAATTGTGAGGAAAAGGTGCAAAAAGCATCTGGAATATCTCGAGGATCCAAACTAGGTTCTGCACAATGCATGGTTATTTTATCGCTTCGTGATATCAACCGGCGCAATAAACACTTCGCTAAAGGCTGCGACATTTAGGTGTAATTTAAGTTTTTGTTCCTTTTCAATGTTTTTGCAGCTTTTTAAAACATTTTTGTCATCTTCATTCAAGTTTGAGGTTGGTATTGCATTTCTTTAAAAACAATGTAATATGGTACTCAAATGCACTTAAAGTGATGGTTTCGGAGTAATTCACCCTAGGGTCCTTTGCACCATGACCTCGAGCCAAACACCCCCCCAGAAGCTTTTTTCACCTGGGTTGAATATTGGGAGAGTTACCTAGAGTAGCGTTATCAGCTGAATAGCTTAGCGCAGGGGCTAATGGACCCACGTTTGTATTGTGGTGGCAAATTTTATTTTAACCATTTGTTTAATGATATTAACCATTGGTTTAATGATTGTTTTATAACGCCACAAGATTTAGCTTCTTCATGTGTAGATTCAAAAGGCTCCAAGTGAAATAGTTGGCAACCGTGAACTATAGCCCAGTAGAATTATTTAGTTTTACTAGTTTGAACCTTCTCACATTGTTGACTTTTTAGCAGACGAAGTCGAGGAGGCCACAAACCGTGTCTCCTTCTGCCTCCTGAGATAAACTGTTGTTTAGGCTAATGAAAAGAACAGGAGCAGAGGGGAAGGTGAGACAATGGTGTGACTGTTAATGATGTCTCTCTTCAACTATGGCCATACTAAAAGATACATTTAGAGGGGTGGCTTAACGGAGTTTCTTCACTATATGATGTTTGGATGTTTATACTTTAGGTTAGAAAGACATTTTCAGTTGTGCTGCGTGTACCTTTGAAACTGTGTTTTCTCCATTTGCAAATGTAAATAAATACTCAAAGACCAAACTTTGGTTTAATTCTCAAACGGTCATTATTCGTTTTCATTTGATCATTGATATTTGTAAACGCTGCTGCTTCAAGGAAAACTTCCACCACAGTATCTTGTAAGTTACCCCACTAATAATGCCCGAAATGATACCAAACGTCTACAAGTAGTACAAATAGGTTATGTACTCATAAAACGATGGATTGGAAAGTTTGTAAGTACACCAGAAGTTTATGAACACTTGCCTGCTCTCTTCAGCTCTCTGCTGCTGCTGCTGCTACCTGCAGTTAGACGAGTGCTTAGGACCGTCTACAAATTACTACACCGAAAAGAGATACAACAAAAATATTTATTAATTCAATGATTAAATAAGGTAATGTCTCCAAACTTACCTCAATTATAACTCGTCTCCTGCTAGTTATACTACAGCACTTACTTAAAAAAAATAGTTAAATTAAAAAATATTTTTGTTTTTTTGGTGCTGTAATTTGTAGACGGCCCTAAGCACTCGTCTTACAGCAGCAACAACAGCAGAGAGCAGAAGCCAGCAGGCAAGTGTTATTTACATAAACTTCTGGTGTACTTACAAACTTTACAATCCATCGTTTTATGAGTACATAACCTATTTGTACTACTTGTAGACGTTTGGTATCATTTCGGGCATTATTAGTGGGGTAACTTACAAGATACAAACGTGGGTCCGTTAGCCCCTGCGCTAAGCTATTCAGCTGATAACGCTACTCTAGCTAACTCTCCCAATGTTCGACCCAGGTGAAAAAAGCTTCTGGGGGGGTGTTTGGCTCGAGGTCATGGTGCAAAGGACCCTAGGGTGAATTACTCCGAACCATCACTTTAATACATTACGTGAGAGATGACGGAAGCAATGTAGGCAATAAAAATTTAGCTTTTTACGAAAATTAAACCAAACTATTGTATATTATTGCTCTTCAATAAAACTAAAGTATTTCTTATCTGATTACTCGATTTAATCGGTGGAATAATCAGTAGAATACTCGATTACTAAAATAATCGATAGTTGCAGCCCTACATGTTTGACGTCTTTATCAAGTTTTTTTGTGACAATTTCTTCAATGTTTTTTTTTGACAATTTTTCTACATATTTGGCATCTGTTTCAAGTTTTTTTAAACACTTTTTTGTCGCCTTTTATATAAAAAAGACATTTTTCCTATTTTTTTTTTTTTTTTCACTTTTTTTTTTTTTTTTTTTTTTTTTTTTTTTCTTTTAAATACTGTACATGCAAACACGTCCCGGGACCTCCCTTGGGTATAGTCGGAGATCTTCCCCGGTAGTTTCTCCCTCAAACCAGCAGGCGGCGCCATCAGACAGCACACTCAGCAGCAGGGATGTAGAGGAACTTAAACCAAACACACCCCGTTAAACTGATGTTCATTCACAGGAACAGAGTTTACTTTAAGTTTAGAACATGTCAAGCGAAAAATCGAATGTATTAAAGTACTATTTAGAGCTACTTTACTTCCACTGTATCATCACCTCCAGACTGGACTACTGCAACAGCATTCTTTACGAACTACCAAACAAAATCACCAACAATCTCCAATACGTCCAGAACTCAGCTGCCCGCCTTCTCACCTCCACCCACCGCCGAGACCACATCAGCCCTGTTCTCCAAAACCGGCGCTGGCTCCCGGTCAAACACAGAATCAACTTCAAAATACTTCTCCTCACATACAAAGCACCTAATAACCTTGCCCCTCCATACGCCTCCTCAGGTCTGTCTTTCTACTTGTACTCCAGTACATCTCAGAGGTAAATATTGTACTTTTTACTCCACTATACATTTGTCTGTACAGCCGTGTGGACTCACTGAGCAGAGGACTTCAAACGTGCGGTCGGACAGCCAGGCTCCGTCCAGACCGGCGATCAGGACCGAGGAGGAGGACAGCAGGACGGCCAGCAGCAGCGGGACGTCCCAGGATGCACCGCTCGCCCTCAGCAGCCTGCAGACACACACAACACACACACACACACACACACACACACACAGAGGGGACAGAAAAAACTGCAGGAGTTTACTTTAACAGCTAGTCTCTTATAGCCAGACCGTCTTCCACAGCGCTGTGGAGGAGGGTCTGTAGTCCACACAGCATTCCTGGATGGGAGAAAACCGTGCTCTGGTTAATTGGCATTTCTTTAAACCAATCACAATTGTCTTGGGTGGTGCTAAGCACCAGACGGAGCCACGGTGCCTCTGCTAAATAGTCTCAGGAAGGAACTTGTTTTGGTGAAACATGTGTACGTACCCCCCTCCACACGGTTATTTAATTGTTCTGTCCTCCACTCGTAGACATGAATAGGGACATAACAGGTGTGAAAAAAGTCTGTACTTTTTTTAAACAAAGCGCCATAAAGCAGGAAGAGATTACATCTCGAGGTTGTGCTTTAACAACAGAGATTCTTGGTGGAGTGCTAAACTCAAAATCCAATCGCTTTGTTCCAAAAAGTGAAGAAAAGGTAGCACATCTCAAGTTAAGAAGGACAAAATGCTCTCGTTTCACTTCTTTTAGCGACATGAAGGAGAGAAGAGATTGTGTCCCAGACAGAGAAATGACCCAGGAGGAGCAGAGAGGTAAATGACTTCACTGAACTTGTCGGCTCAAAGAAATTCATCTTGCTGTTAAGTTTTAGCGGGCGTGGTTGTAATACATACAGTTCAGAGCACGCTTGTGATCAACTGTGAGTTTCTAGGAAGTTCTTTTAGAAAGAAAATAGAGATAACGTTTAAGAGATTAACAGAATAATTTCCTTAAAAGAATGGCTCCATTTAAATAAAAGTAAACTTTACTGTTTGCCTGCAGAAATGTCACGTTTTTTAACACGAGTAGTTGATTGGAATGATTAAACTGGAAGTGTGTTGTCCCTTTACGTGCTACTACTGTAAATTACACAGTCCTTTCCAGGAACGCGACAAACATGTTCCAGTCACATATCAGTTCCCTTTTTGGGAATCATGGGAAATCCCGAGCCCCGGTAGTAAGTAACCGAGAAACGGTGACTTTCACTGGGTATGGACGCTGCTGCTTTCTCGTCAGACTGTGTGGAGCTCCTAAAGTCCGACACGTCTTACCAAATTTGCAATTAGCCATACATTTTCGTAAAACGGCCCACATTTGAGCTTTATATAGTTGATTTCTCGCATAAAAAGTCTCAGAAGTGAATTTAATAACGAAATAGCAGACAAACAATGTATAACTTTGCAATGTCTGAAATATGAGACCTGCTGTCTCGTCCCCAATGTGTTTCTATGTGGTTCGCTCAAACCAATCAGCGCGCAGCTCATCTAAATATTCATGAGCATACCATATTTGGAAGAAAAGCTCGTTACAAATAGGGCCATATTCACAGGGTAGTTAAGAAAATAGCATTCGGGCAATTTTCAGCCCAACCCATGTTACATATTCTATTAGGAGACCTTAAGGAACAGTGTGAAATACCCTATATAATAATGGTTTTAAAGGTCTATCTCTGTAGGGATCCTTTCCATAATGTTGTCAGACACTTAGAATAATAATCTGAGCCTGTCAGTGGCAAAAACAGCAATTTTTTAGTGGATGCAAATTGACGATGCACATTTGCCCCTGTGGTTACATTGCAGCCCGGTCTGTGGCTGCAGGTTACAGCGTTCCCGCTCACTACTGGACCAACTTCAAAGATCGTTGTCCTATCAGTCACTTACACACAAAAACATTGGAAACTAGAGTTAAAAAACCCTGAAATGACCCTTTAACAATCAACTACGGTGCAGGAGATGAACATTAACCTCTGATGAAATGAAATGAAAGAGCCAAAACGGTCATGCATTTGTTTGTTTGAGAGTCACTCGAAGGTTGCTTTGTGCACAGTGTTTTAGGGACCGATAGTTGAGTGTGTGACTGACAATTAGGGCTGGGCGATAAATCGATGGAGGTCTGTAGCGGCTTAAACAACTAGCAATCAACGCTCTGTAGCAAGGAGCTCCTCTTCCACGTTTGTTTTTACCGCTAGTTACTACGATGGAGCTTGCTACAGGTATGCTACATTCAAGAGACCATGGGATGTTAATGTACGTTACTCAGGAACAGGTGAAAATAGGGGCAAGGTTGCGCAATAACGTTAAAATGATTTCAACTTTTAGCGAGGAATGAGAAGTAAATTACATGTATGTGTGAAAACCGCTTTATCTCACGCATCCGTTTTGTTGTTGTGGAATATATAGCCCTGTGTGTGCATGTGTGTATGAGTCAAAAAAAATAAAGTTAAAACTTGTTTTGAACAATTTCTTTGTCTGCAGATTGATTTTAAATAGGGGGAGAAAAAACATTGATTTCAATCTTAAATCGGATTTTTTTTTTTTTTATCTGGGATTTTATTTTTAGGCCATTATCGTCCAGCCCTACTGACAATATGTATATTAATAGACCATGCTTGAGATTTGGTGTTACCTGAAACACACATTTATTCAGAATATAGTACAAAACAATAAAATGAGAGTTTTTTTTTACTAAATCCAGATGAATGTGACCTGAATGTCAATTTTCCTTTTATTTTATTTGTTGTGGTTTTTGACCTGCTGCAATTTCTCTTCCTTCAGAAAATAGCACCTGGTTGCATCAAAAATAACAACATACAGTATATCCTGAAAGAGGCAGCTCAAGTCTTTGTTGAGCATCAGTCGGGTAGATAAAGCTCCAAGAGAAAATAAAAAAAGGTGCTTTTCTTCGGGAACCCCCAAAAAACAACATGACAACTGGTCCCGAGAAAGAAACGCCAAAAAATGTCTAATAAGGGAAGAAGTTTCACTCTCTAGATACTTCCAGCTTCTGAACTGGTTGCAGTTCCACTCTGCTTCCATATGAGGGCGCTCACGGGCCAGTGCAGAATGAATGGAGGTCTATGGAGCTATACCCCTCAAAATCCACTTTTCTCAGGATATCATTTTTTGTCTAGTAATTTTAATGTTGCATTCGAAAGATTTTTTTAAAGTGGCTTTTTTGTTCTAAAAAGCCTTTTAAAATGTCAATGACGTCATACATATGTATATACGGCCTGAGATACTGCTTTACGGCAGTCAAGCGGGACCTCCGGTCGTAATCCGTGCTTCACTGACCAATCAGCATTCATTAGCAGAATGCTAGCGTGTTACGGGCAACAACGACTCAACCTGTAAGAAATCAAAAGGACATAAGTACTCATTAATTCAATTTTCGACCTATAACCCATGTTGAACTTGCAAAAACTAAAAGAGACAAATGTAGCTGTCTAGTTCATTTTGCATTAGACCGTGATCACCCCCAGTGGAACTCTGGTGGAACTGCAACCAAATTCGGTACAATGGGGCTAAATAGGGAGTGAACAGGCTCTCCGTAGACAGGCTTTGGAAACGCTTTGGAACAGTTTAAACTTTCCCTGATGTGTTTCAGTTTAAACATCCCAGAGCAGACTCAGCTTGCATGTATTTTATCCCGCTTCGTGTTCAGTGCAACGCAACCGTTTTCTTCAACCGGTCCAGGCGATGTCGTCTCACACCGGCGCCTCCTCTTCCTCCTCTTCCTCCTTTTCTTCCTACTAACTGACTCTTCGTCACACAGAGGCTCTGGCACTCAGTCAGGGTGTTGAAACGGTTTCCATTGCCGCCGCAGCCGCCGTACCAGAAGCGAGAGCATCGCCCCTGATCGCTGTCAAAGAACCAGCTTATGGTGTAGTTGTGGCAGCCGCCGGCGTCCGGTCGCAGGAGACAGGTGTCTGGGATGAAGACGGGAGAGAGAGATTTGAGGGAATTTTCTCCATTTTTTACATATCTTCTTAAATTCACATTTTAAGGCAGCGGTGTCAAACATACGGCCCCCCAAAGGGTCCAATCAGGCCCACTGGATTACTTTGCAAAGTGTGAAAATTGCAGAAAAGTAATAGCCTAGAAATCTAGACGCACCCCCTAGCGGCAACAAATGTCATTTGCACCCAGGGTCAGTCTAGCAACTCTCCGTTGGCTTGTGAGCTGGAAAAACCAAACTGTAGTCAGGCCAATCACATCATGTATAGAGTCTGTGGGCGGGGCTTAACATAATGACGGCAGGGTTGCGAGGGTTGCGCGTGAATTCTCTGCTACTTGAAAACAAAGAAGATGGCTGCTGCTGCTGGAGAACAGCGGTCTTTGGCCGCGACTCTGGAAGACTTGGAGTTCAGCTTTTCTTTGAGAAAAGAACAAAGAACGGCACTGAAGTCATTCTTAAAAAAGGAAGATGTGTTTTGCCGAACGTTGTATAAATTCACCCAGTGGTGGAGGTGCAAGCCCATGTAATATTTAGAAAATGAGGCAGGAGGCATCTAGATAGTTGTAAGTTGTATTTAGTAGTGATATGGCAGTGGTGTAATATATAAATAATTGTGTGATTGGTCAGCGTCAGTTGACCATGAAAGCTGAAAGGATCAGAGAGCGGTGGTTTAGTTCTTACCTGGTTGGTCGGCTCCGGCTTCCTCAGGGGTGTCTGCATCTGGGAGAGACGACAGAGTCAACCACATGTAGAGCCGGAACTATTATTACTTATTCATCTAATTGTCCTTTTTTTTTTACGTAACTGCAGCTTCTTGATATATCACTGTTATGTGACCCAGATAATATAGGAACACAAATACATAGCCATACATTTCCAGCCTCCGGCCATCACTCTCTGACTCCGTGACAGAAACCCTCATTCATACTTTCATGTTTTTATTTTATGCAAAACATTTTAGTCTCGTCTTTTTTCGTCAACAATAATGCATGTTAATTTAGTCTTAGCGTTTTTGGACATCAGCGCAGTCTCGTCATCGTCTCGTCTTAGTCATGAAAAAAAGATCGTTGACGAACATATTTAGTCTCGTCTGACAAAATTAACACACACACACACACACACACACACACACACACACAAAACTCTGCCGCCAGGTCTTGGTGTGGGTGAGGACCCTGGCGGGTAGAATTTTGAATTCCACTGTTAGGTTACATCCTTGGTCCCTTGTCTTCCTGTCTTTGTTTGTTTCCCGCCTTTTCTGATTGTTCTGCCCCGCCCTGATGTCTTCCACCTGTCCCTTGTTAGTGTTCGTTACCCTGTGTATATAGTCTCTGTGTTTCCCTTGTCAGATTATTATGTTATGTTTCGTTTTGTTTCGTGTGCGGCATGAGTTGCTGTTCTGTGTTTTCAGATATAATTCTGTTTTTCGTGTTTTGTCAAGTGGTGTACTGTGTGTACCTACTCGTTCCTGGCTTTCTTGTTACTTGCTCGTTCCTGGCTTCCTTGCTTCCTGGCCTGCGTTCTATTTGGACTACCTGTTTGTAAGTTTTGCTCTGCAATCCTCTTCGTTTTTGGTTCTTGATTAATAAACATTTTACTCTGCATTTGGGTCCAAGCCTCATCTAACTGTGACAAAAATGATCTGATGACTTTAAAAAAAATCAGTCAGCTTTGTATTCTATATTGTATTTGTGCATATTTGAAAAGCTGAAAGGATCAGAGAGCGGCAGTTTAGTTCTTACCTTTAGAGACGTAGCTGGTCGGCTCCGGCTTCGTCAGGGTGTCTGCACCTGGGAGAGACGACTCAGAACTATTATTACATATTCATCTAATTGTCCATGTTTTTTTTTTAAAGTAATCGCAGCTTCTTTGTATGCACGCACAGACACGCGCACATACAGATGCACAGACACACACACGTATACATACGCACACACAGACACAAACACGATGATAACCAATCGATTAATCTTTGCAGCTCAAATTTTAAGTGTTCTGAGCATAGCATAACACTCCAGTTGTTTTTCCCGGGTTTCTCCCGTTTTTTTTTTTAGCCCTATCTCCCAGACCCCTCCTGGTTTGCTATTTCTTCCGGAAAACTCTCCTAATTTGCACGGCCCAAACTCCTTTATAAATAATCAGACCAATATGTTTGTCTAATGTCGACCAGTTGCCAGATCTTGAATGAAGCGCATCCTATTCACACAATCCACACACCATATACAATTTTCAACCCATTTGTTACTTCAACCTGGCAACCTATAACCCAGTTGCGCAGTTGATCTCTGCGCAAACTTCGCGGAAAGTTCTGACCCGAAAGCGAGCAGATAAAAATGGCAGGTGAAGGTGGTGTTCTCGCAAAGAAATTGAAATATAGCTGTAAATTTCAACATGTTGGGCGCAACAATTTACATGCATCTTACCGACAACCTCCGCGCTTTTTGTAAGGTGTGTCGCATTGATTTTAATGTAGCGCACGGCGGGGAAAATGACATCACCCAGCACAATAAAACACAGCGGCACCATCGTGCAGAAGAAGCACATAAGGGCACACGGGTGATTTCATCCTTCATCACGAAGGAACAAACAGAGGCAGAAAATGTAAAGCAAGCTGAACTCAAGATGGCAATGTTGGTAGCACAGACATATATACTTAAACAATAAGTACCCCCATGCCGCCATGCCCCCGCACAAATCTCTCGGATTTTGAAAACCAAATGTTGGCAGGTATGGTTCTGAGAGAACTAGATTTCTGCACCTCCTCCTTTTTCTTTCTTTCTTTTTTTTAGGCTTTTAGAAAATCCCAGGATGGGAGACTTTGGCCAATCACAGGTCATTTCAGAGAGAGAACATTTCTATTGGCCGTTCTACAAATGCAGATGTGCATGTACGTCCCTTCAGATGGTGAAAGCCTGATTCAATGGCTGAAAACCCTGCAGAAAAAGGGCTGCGTTTTACAATTCTGGGACTTTTTTGCCCGTTTGAGCGTTTACAACAAGTACTTTTTAATATGGAGATGGATGTCAATTCTTTTTCCAGATTATCTGCATGTCAGAACAAAGTGAGCGATACACAAACCTGATTAATCAATTATCAAAATAGTTGGCGATTAATTCAATGGTTGACAACTAAACTATTAACATTTGCAGCTCTAGCTGGTTTGAGTCTGAAAATAGGATTTACTTACAATAATAAAACCACACAATATCACCAGAGTTATACTTGAACCACTAGAAGTCGCCAGAGTCTGAATTGTTTAAATCCTACACGGGACATGATTAGGCACCGTGTTATATTTGCTTTATCAGGACAGTTTAATGTATCATTCGTGTGTGTTGTTGTTTTGTTTTGTTGTGTGTTTGTGTGTGTGTGTTGTGTGTGTGTGTGTGTGTGTGTGTGTGTGTGTGTGTGTGTGTGTGTGTGTGTGTGTGTGTGTGTGTGTTTGTTTGTGTGTGTGTGTGTGTGTGTGTGTGTGTGTGTGTGTGTGTGTGTGTGTGTGTGTGTGTGTGTGTGTGTGTGTGTGTGTGTATGTATTACCGCTGAGGTTCTCTCCTGAGAGGAAACTCTGGCCGTCCCGTGGGGTCACACTGGCGATAACATCCAGCTGTGTTGTCTGCACCCGAAACTTCTCCTCGACCTCCTCCACAAACTCGTCAGCCAGCATTGCCGACCCCTGACTGGACACACCCCAGCCGAATAACACAGAAGATAAAGATAAACATTCGGCCTCAGACATAACACAGCTGTAGTACAGTACATGTACTCAAGAACTGTACTTAAAAGGTCATTTCAGGTATTTTGTAACCCTATTTTTCCATGCATTGGTGTCTAAGTGACTAATGTGAACACAAATCTTAAAAAAATTGTTCCAGTATTGAGCGTGATCGCTGTAACTGGCAGCCGTGAACCAGGCTGTAATGTAACCCTACAGGACAGATGTTCACCGTCAGTTAGCGTCCACTAAAAGTTCTGTTTGTTGCCGCTGACTCAGATTATTATTCTAAGGGCTAGATTTACTAACACTAGCGCAGTTTGCGCTGTGTCCGTTTATGCGAGTTCGGTAATAGCGCACGCTATGCTTCCACAGTTTGCGTAGTATTTATCAACCCTGACACCCATCAGCCAATCAGCGTCTTTCTCCGCCCACTATACCGTAAATTGCGCTGTAGCAAAGCGGTACTGGTGCTATGATATGGCTGAGTGCAGACTGCGATATTCCCACTGCTGATGCTATGACTGTTTGAAATGATCCTGATGCCGATATTTGTAATGTAGCGAGGAGTTTAACAACTGCTGGAATGGGATGTGAACGCTGAGTGGGAGATTCAATTTCATCTTTGATTTCTTCCAGTAACTCTAATATTGCACGGCTGCTTGATCCGTAACGCTAAATGATGTTGTGTTCACTGACAAAGTGTGATTCTTCTATTAAAAATATTTTCAGCCTCGCCTATGTCTTCGTCTTGCTCAAATTGCTGTTGCCATTTCACCAGCGGCATAAAGGTCTACGAGGAAACTCGATTGCGGCTGGTTTAAAGAGGCGGAGAATTTCCCCCGCAGAATAGAGGCGCGCTCTTACTGACAGTCTTTGTAAATACCACGGGATATATAATTAGGCGCACTTTGCGCTTATTCTCCCACCTTTTCAGGTGGAACTCCCACTTTCCCCACGACCCTCCCACGAACGCATATTGAAAGCGCAACTTGTCTCTTCTCGCTCATGTGGCAGACAATCTGCCATTCTACCCAAGTGTCCCTGTTTGTAAATAGCCCGCATCGGTTACGTCCGTCTTTGCGACCAATTAGTGCCTGGAAACAGGCGCAAACGGCTTGATAAATCTAGCCCTCAGTGTCTGACCATTATGGAAAGGATCCCTACCGAGATAGACCTTTTAGTTAAAGAGTAAGATCCTTTTAGTTTAACATGAAACAGCCCCGAAATCACAATCACCAAACTCCACCAGACTCCATGTAAATAATCAGGACTTTTAGCGTGTATAGAGCCAGCATATCTCCACCAGACTCCATGTAAATAATCAGGACTTTTAGCGTGTATAGAGCCAGCATATCTCCACCAGACTCCATGTAAATAATCAGGACTTTTAGTGTGTATAGAGCCAGCATATCTCCACCAGACTCCATGTAAATAATCAGGACTTTTAGTGTGTATAGAGCCAGCATATCTCCACCAGACTCCATGTAAATAATCAGGACTTTTAGCGGGTATAGAGCCAGCATATCTCCACCAGACTCCATGTAAATAATCAGGACTTTTAGCGTGTATAGAGCCAGCATATTTCCACATGTAAATGGGTGAATTAAGGGTTTATTTCAATTTCAATATATGTGTGTTGTACGATGATTAAAGTACTGTTGATTTAAATGGACATCGTATGGAATTGGGCAAGGTGGAGGGTGGGGATGTGGCCTTGATCAACTGCTATGCGTTTGCAAGCCATGATGTCTCTCTCTCTTTCTCTTCGGCGGGCCAAATTCTCTGGGCGGGCAAAGCAGAGAAAGGGGAGGTAACCTTTCTCCTTATGACCTCATAAGGAGAAGATTCCAGATTGGCCCATCTGAGCTTTCATTTTCTCAAAGGCAGAGCAGGATACCCAGGGCTCGGTTTACACCTATCACCATTTCTAGCCACTGGGGGACCATAGGCAGGCTGGGGGAACTCATTAATTAATTAGTTAAAAAAACTCATAAAGTGAAGTTTTCATGCCATGGGACCTCAATTTGTTCCTTCTAAGGTTGTGTATAAATAAAGTGTGAGTTACCCGTTGTCCCTATCGAAGTCCAGTGAATCGTCATGTTCCAAAGCCGGTGCATCGTCTGGTTCCTTCAGCCTGTTGCAGTCTTCTTTAAATGATGGACGAGGATACGCATTTATTCCCTCTGAAATATGCACAAAATACACTCGTGTTTGTTGTTTAGAAACAAGAAGCAGAAATGTAGGTGACACTTTATTTGAAGGTCTGTAAGACTGACATGACACCTGTCCCATATTGTACATGGACCAGGAGTCTTTAGTGTGTGTGTGTGTGTGTGTGTGTGTGTGTGTGTGTGTGTGTGTGTGTGTTGTGTGTTTTTTTTTGTGTGTGTGTGTGTGTGTGTGTGTGTGTGTGTGTGTGTGTGTGTGTGTGTGTGTGTGTGTGTGTGTGTGTGTGTGTGTGTGTGCTTTGACTCCGAACTTTGTTATTCGAATATTTAAAAAAAGAATGATATTCGAACGAATATTAGGTAGCCCTTAATATTCGAACCTTATTTTTTTTGTAAATGTGTTTGCTCGTAAAACTTTTCAGTTCAGATTCCGAGGCTTTTTCACACATTTCAAAACGTAACTACACGTCGCGGCGACGCACGTCTCTCGGCCGTGGCTCGATAGCGGTGCATTCCCCACCAATTCTCAAAGAAGGCAGGCTGGCCCAGGGCCAGGCCAGCTCAGCGGCGTCTTTCTCCCGTTGCGTGCCGCTGTCTCTCCTACCTACACCGGCCCTGCACCCTGTCCCTTCTCCCCTTTCTTACCTGCTCACAGTGCTGCTGCACATGAGGAGAGAGCACAGAGGGGGGGGCTGCTCCTCACTCACACATCAGAAGAGAGAGGTGACTGTTTTGGGGCCACAGGAGAGAAATACCTCGCATGATCGCTGGACAATACTGGTGACTTTTTTTTACAGAAAGTCACTGTCTTTTCTACAGATTTGTCGCTAGTGGCTTTTGTGAAAAAAAAAAAGTCACTTAAGGGGGTCTGAAAGTCGCTAAGTTGGCAACACCGCCCACACACACACATGCTGGCTCGACGCACACACGTATAAACACCAGACCACTTAGGTAGGCTACGGTGAAAGCTCCGAACTTCCTGAAGCATACTGTTTGTCTTTAATCCAGGGTCTTTTTTAACTTAAGTTTGATACCAATATAGGTCTTACTGAAGGCATTTAATGGTCAAACTATTATTAATAAATATTCAAATATATTCGAATATTAATAAACAAACTAACTTCGAATATGATTTTTGGGCAAAAGTAAAAGCCCTAGTATGTGTGTGTGTGTGTGTGTGTGTGTGTGTGAGAGTGTGTGCGTGTGTTCTCACTGCTGAGGGCGGAGAGGAAGACTCTGAAGAAGCGCTGGGCGTAGCTCTGCTCGTCGGCCTTCAGTCTGTCCAGGTGGATCAGGTGCTGCGCTACGGGCCAACCGGCCAGCTTCTCCACCTGCTCCCGATCGTAGCGCTCGCCCACCGTCACCACAAACAGCGCCACCCCGTCACAGTAGGCTCTAGAGGAGATCCAGTCCAGCCTATCTTGGTCCCAGGAGGCCGTCTTGGTGCCCACCACGGCCAGCACCGCCCTCCTCCTCCGGGGCTGGCCGGCCTTCAGCACCTCCTTCAGGGTGAAGTCCAGCGTCTTTCCCAGCGCCGAGGAGCCGCCCCGCTGCGTCATGTTCCTCATCAGGTGCCTCCGCATCAGCGTGCTGCTCTGGTACGTCCCCAGGTCAAACTCCAGCTTGGGATCTTTGGTACCGCTCTGGATTACAGCCACCCGGGCCTGGCCGCTGGCGCCTGGGGGCTGTGGGCTCACGGCCAGATGTTCCACCACAGAGCCCAGCAGCTGCTGGCCGCCGGCGTACTCATCGGCCTGCATCTCCCTGGAGCCGTCCAGCACCAGAACCAGGTCCACGTTGACTTCTTGAGGTGTCAGGACATCCTGGATCGAGGGGCACAACTCTGAACGCCTACAGGGGTCTGAACAAAAAACATCAAATCATCGAGAAGTCAACTAGCTTGGTTAGAAAATGGCTTTGTGCAGTTCAAGCTGTTAAAATTCTCACTTGGGACTTCTTAGTGACACTTTTGGAAATCACTTAGCTAGACAATCTCAAGGGATTTTATTTGACACTGTCAACTTCTAAAAGGTGCTCTAAGCAACGTCACACGTTTTTTACGCTATTTTTTTGTCACATAGAGCAAACATCTCCTCACTATCTGCTAGCTACCTGTCCCCTGAACACACTGTAAAAAAACGCGGTCTCTGTAGACAGCCCAGGCTCCACAAACGCCAACAAAAACAAACTGCGCCACCCTGCACCACCAAACATTACAGTCTTCCAGCCAATAACCAACAAGAAGGATTTGGGAGTGGGGGTTGGGGGGGTTAGTGCGCAGAAGGGAGGGGATGGGATGAGGAGCTTTTGAACGTCAATGAGAAGTGAATTCCCCCAACATTGCTTAGAGCACCTTTAAGCGATAAAAATTGTCTCTATCTGTTGGTTGTGTGCTACTAAGATGTATTATGTCTTGTTTTGCAAACCAAATTTCCCCCCTTGAGGGACAATAAAGAACTCTGAACTCTTTACTGATGTTATGATGTCTTTGGATTAAACATACTCAACACTGCCTGTTCGGAACGGGCCGATTAAGGTTAGGGGTTCAGAGTATTTTTTTAAAACAAACTTATCAAACTATAAGCGCGGTTCAATCAGGTGCGGCCCGGCTGCAGCTCATCTAGAGATTCTGCCTTTCCCCCTTGTTTTCCGTCTAGTTGTCACAGATCCAGGTAGCGATGTTCCTCGGGCGGGGAAAGGAGGCAGCCCGGCTCAGCCGCTATTAAACAGCGTGCAGAACGGCCGGAGAAATGTGCGCACCCACCGGCAACAAAGCAAAGTGCTGCAGAGCCAGTGACCTTTGGCCTTGATCTACACTTACTTTTGATCATTTGCATGTAAGGTAGACAGCGATCACTTTTGGCGGATGATCACTTCTGGCATGACACCAGTAGCCCACTGCGAAGACATGCTTGGGCTCTCCATTTCATCTAGGGAAGTAAGCAACTCTCCGCTGCTGTACTTGCGCATGCAGGAGACACACACACATGGGCACAAAGCCACCCACAGTTTAGAACGCCAACACAAAGAAAGAGGAAGGTGACGGATATCCGGCCAAAAAGAGGAACATCCGGCGGAATTTCCGCAGCACCTGAGCAATCCCGGAAGTGGAACGTCGTCGATATGGACTAGGGCTATGGTTTAAGCATGTTTTTTATAATATCACTAATGATTTATAATAATCCAAGCCTGAGGCTCGGGGCTTACCGTAACAGATCGCACAGTTCTTGACCTTCAGCAGGTCAGCAGCCGCGTCCCTCCCCAGCACGGTGAACAAAGAGTTTCCTGTGTCGTCGACCTGGAGATGAAACAGCAGCTGTTATTATTTATCGCTACCTTTGTTCTGACAAAAAGAAGTTTAATGACATACAGATAATCCTAGAAAAAAATTTACATTTCATCTTCTGACTTAAAGTATACTTCTTGTGGGCACCCGGTTAGCTCAGTTGGTGGAGCGAGCGCCCATGTGTGGAGGTTTGCTCCTCGACGCAACGGGCCCGGGTTTGACTCCGACCTGCGGCCCTCCCCCCCTCTCTCTCCCCTTTCATTTCTTCAGCTGTCCTGTCAATAAGGGCCTAAAAATGCCCCAAAAATAATCTTTAAAGTACTTCTTGTTAAGGCCCGGCATTTAAACAAAGCAGTGAATCAATGAAATAAAACATTTTTGCTGATTCAGCACTAGAAATGCAACTGTAGCAAGCATCTCACTATCACCAATGTTATCCACATTCATATTTTGAAAGTCGGAAGTTAGAACTGAAGGACGGAGAGTAATTTTTCTATGCAGATGTTACACCGTCTTGTCTCATTGGTGTGAATTGGCAGGTTTCAGAACGCTGCAGACCGACACTTTGCAAGTAGTTGCTAGTTTAAACTTGTCTTGAATCATTGGTCTGAACTGGGCTTAAAGGTGTAGGATTATTTTGTTAAGAATATAATGTAAGGCCTCAGATTTCATGACCTGACATTCTCTCTCCCTGTTCTTCTGGGCCATGAGGAAGCCATCTGGTCTTGGGAAAGGAAAAGACATTATTAAAATTGAAGATGTAGCAGTTGCTCAAAAAAGACAATTAAAACTTGAACCAAAAGGAGGATTCCTTTCCCAGATGAACAAGGTGAGACAACAATGGTCAGTGTTTTGCAAGCACGTGATTTGTGACACAAAGTATGGGAATGACCTGGTTCTCAGGAAACTCCTTAAGTTTGCAGAAGATTAAAAACACAGGTGTTCAAATCCAACAACAGAGGCTTGTATTTTTGAGCTGAGAATGAAGTCGAGGTCATGTTTTCATACAGTGTGTTACATATCGTTAGCGGATGGAGCCAGAAGATCGGGACTATATCCAACTGATAACAGCACCACGGATGAAGCAGAGAAAGTGGATAAAAAGTGAGGGTTCTGGGTTAGCCAGCATCAGATGCTGGGGGAAACTCTGTCTGTTTGCTAGGTTTCAGCGATAGGCTGTTTTGTCTTGAAGTAATCTGATCCTTGTGCACAAGTTTATTGTATTTTGCAATATCATTCACTAAAGCTTGTTATTAACTTCAACTGGATGAATATTGAGTCTTCTTTTAAATCCTGAGTCTATTTCTCTGCTCTACCAGTAAACGAACACTATTCAGAGTGTAGGGACGATAGAATTGGAGTCAGATTAAGTCTGGCCTTCTCAGGCGCAGACCGGTCATCGGTCCCATTTTAGACCAAAAAAAGAGGTCATAGGTCAGTTTGAAGTGATCAACTCTTCAACGATGTCTAGCTCGGATGCGATTCCCCCGAGGCCACTGATCGAACAAGAATGGGTCCCTACTTTTAAAACGGTTGAATCAAACCTACTTTTATCGCTCGTTCAACTTCCGCATCGCCTCGCAGAGAGATGACCGCTGGGACGATTTTGAGGGCTCGGTACTCCATCATGGCGGTGACAATGTCTGAATTATCCTCTGACGGCCCACTGGAGAAGAAGACTGCCACCTTCCTCATCATCAGTCCTTTACGAGCACGTTTGAAGACGTTCTGACCCACAAAGCGCATGGCGGCCCCCAGATTGCGCCTGATGGACGTCCTCTCCAGGGCGATGTTCTTCACAGCTTCGATCAGCTGAGTCTTGCGCTGGTAGTCCTGGAAGCGGATCATGTACTTGGTGTAGGCGCTGTAAGCCACCACGGCGACGCGAGCACCAGACGGACAGTTGCTCTCAGAGATGGTGATGTCGTCCAGCAGAGAGAGGAGGGCGGAGCGCTGCCTCTCAAAGGCTGCAGGGGTCACGTCCTGCGACATGTCCAGACCGAACACCAGCTCGGTGGGGTAGGCCGGGCACCTTGATTCACCTGGAGGAGTTTATGTTGAGAAAAAGTATGAATCAGGTCCCATTAAAAACCCATAAACCACTATGCTATCATCTTTGACCAAAACATTTACCTTAGCAGGCTGTTCTCATGAACCATTTGTACATAAAGCTATGAAATGTAAAGCACTGTACTTGGTATGTATTGTACGTATTTATTGCTGTATGCACCAATTTGAAAACATCTGAAAGAATGCGAGTTGTGATGAAGGAATCTCCAGACAGCAGCCAAAATGCAGCACCTTCAGGTACGGCAAAGATAGGACAGTCACTGTTTACTTCATTAATGTGTTTAGTGTGTTCATGGACTGAGGATGGGAGGAGGATTCGGTATTCTGTTTCGGATTCGGCAGAATCTTAACCGGTGGATTCAGTATTCGGCCGAAACCCCAAAAATCTGGATTCGGTGCATTCCTAGAAAACATATAGTTCAACCACATTTCTATAAGCTTTTGTACGATGTCTTTAATTAATCATGTCTTCTTACATATTTTAAAGACATTGGTCAAAGACTTCGGTTTCTTGTTTGTAAAAAATTATCATCATTAAACTTCTCAAAGGCAAACACAACGGCTTAAATCAAATAATTATGAATCATCACAGACCTCTGCAGAATATCCTGTACAGTACTTACTAGGGGTGTCCCCGACTAATGGTCGTGTCCATATACGCTTTGTTTTCACGTCAGGGATCACCCTGCTTCCCAGCACTGCACGCTAGTGAGCTCACCACCAGTTTCTGTCCACTGACAAGCAAAGAAAACAGGCTCCGCCCTCCTACAACCGCGATGGCTGCAGCTGATTGGACGAACCCGTCACGTGGGGCTGGCTGCTCCCGAATTTCAAAACCGACCATAATGGCGGCTCATTCGGAATATGATCTCATATTGTACTAAAACGTGTTTCTGAAAACATTTTAAGAGAGAAATAGGCCGTGCAGTTGCTGAATCTGTCTTCATTTCAGATCGACAATGCTCAGTTTAAAAGATTTTCGTCAGATTTTGAGAGATTTTAAAGTTGGCTGAATTCAACTTTATGTAAATGAAGAGCAGGCAACTCCAAAGTCCCCACAACGCTCCCAGAATGCATTGCACAGCTGCTCCCATAGAAATGAATGGGAAGCGGGGAAATTACTCTGACAATGGACACACACCATAAGAATTTTCCTAGTCGAATCAGATTCGTCAAGTCTTGCCTATTGTCGACTGATCGTCGAAGCGCGCGCGCGTGTGCGTGCGTGTGTCAGGATGGCCAAGACGGTTATGGAACTAAAGGATCCAAAGGTGTTAAGGTAGAGCTGACCTTTGCCGACTCATCAAGATCAGGAAATGATGAAAAGAGAACGTGAGCGCGGTCTTGTTTGCATGTTGTGTAAATGTTAGTTTAATGTGTGTAGACAGCTGATGCTCCAGCTGCTGCCTTTAACCTCTGCAGGAGAAGGAGGGGATTCAAATCAGGCCGCTGGGATAGCACTTCTCAAAGATGGAGCCAAGGCCTTTGAGAAGTGTGTGTGTGTGTGTGTGTGTGTGTGTGTGTGTGTGTGTGTGTGTGTGTGTGTGTGTGTGTGTGTGTGTGTGTGTGTGTGTGTGTGTGTGTGTTTGTGTGTGTTTGTGGGGGGTGTAGGAGAAACCTAAATCTGTCATGGTGCGGTTGGATTTATTTACTCACTTTTTAAAAGGTTAAATAAAAGCTTTGTTCACGACAAGACAAGTTGCAGCGGTGTGAACCGGCCCGGAGGCTCGGCGAGCGGCAGCAAGCACTGTAACGTTATATGGTCAAGCGGCATGGAGAGGGACTGAAGAGAGCGAGCGCCGTTAGAATAACAAAGCAGTGAATCGGAGAAATAAAACGTTGTTTTCGCCTTTTCATCTCTACTTGAAATGCATATGTAGCAAGTATCTCACTATCAGTAACGTTATTCACATTCACAGAGTCTACAAACGATTACGGCCACAGCAAACAAACACAACTTAAATGTGACATTTTTTTCAACATATCAAAGAACACCAAACCTGAGGATTGGTTAAAGCAAAAATAAGGGAAGAAGCCTGAGCCAACCCATCAAGGACCACCCCCCCAAACTAAAGAGTAGTGACTCAGTAACAGAAACAAATCTGCGAAATCGGGCCACATTTTTCTGTCTTACCCAGCCCGCGTCCGACAGAGCAGTAACCGAACCCGACCCGAGCGGCATTAAGATATTTATATCCGAGCCCGACACGGTTAAAATCAAATTTTTTTTTCTCATACTGTGTGGAAAGCTTTTATCAAGCAACTCTAGGAAGGCATTCGGAAATGTCAACAGATGAGGTCATCAGCGCACAAGGGGCAACAAGCGCACGTTAACACAGGCGCGCACCTACATAATAAATTAAATTTAAAATGTTCATCTTGTGGTCTTGTCGTCAATCTTTGGTCTGAACTGGGCTTCACAGCACAGCAAAGATTCGACTGTGAGACTGGCAGTCGCAGCTCTGTCAATCGAAGCATCAAATATTCGGGGTCACCTCTAGTACATACAATTCATTTCTCAACACGGACATCCTCTAAAGGCGCTGACACACCAACCCGTCGGACAGTCTGGCGAGGTCGGTGACTCGAGTCTGTTCGGTGTGTTCCGTGCAGTCGTCAGTCGCAGGAGCTGTCGGCCTTCATTTGTGCGTCCATTTTGGCCGATTTGACATGTTGAATTGGCCGGAGGGCAGTCAGACTCAATAACCAATCTGATTGGTGGAGTGCTAGCCCTTGACTAGCGAATCAGTGCACGAGAAAACCAGAGCTGACAACGCCAGTATCTTATTATTACTATCCATCGTATTTTCTTCTGTTCAGCGAGTAATGACAACGATCCTTCTTGACTACTATCCCCACTCTCTGAGGAAAACAATGACTGACGACAGCATGCTCTGTGTTTACGAGGTCTAGAGAGATGTTCCCTCATTTCCGGTTTAATTTTTTTGGGCGACAATACAGATTAGCACCGCCTGCTGACGTATTACGTCTCACGTGCAGAACGTACGCTCAAGTCGGCGTCTCTTCAGTGTGTTCCGAGGCACTTTTTGGACCGACTCAGGGAGACGGGAGCCGACTGATCAGTCCGACTCTCAGACTCAGTCTGCCTTTTCTGCCAACGGTCGGCCGTCGGGTTGGTGTGTCAGAGCCTTAACATCTTTTGAAAATGATAGGAGAGTATTATGTAACTGCCAACCGTCCAAAATCACCAGTCATGACTAAAATGAAACCAAAGTGAAACTACAAAGGTTTAAAAGGTGAATTTATATTTTTTTGATGATTAGGAGAGTAAATCTCACAGCTGGAGTTTTGTATTGTACTTACCGTAACGAGTGACTGAACGGAGATATACGTACCTTGGCAACATGCTGCGTGGAGGAGAAACAAATATTGTCTGAGTTATAGCAGCAGTACATTCTGTACTTTATTTCGTTGAAAGTTATTACACATTTGTTTTGTAAAAATAAAACAAGGACATTATAAAGGTGTATTTAGTATTTTTTCTTTAATTTAGCAATATGAAACCTTTACAAAGTTATATTCATATTGTAGCCCAAATATGACAATTAAAAATAAACACTCACCACAGTTGTCTCTGATGTAGGTGATCATCTGGCACTCCTGAGATAACAGAACATATGTTGTGTGTTAATACATTTAATATTTCCCTTAAAGGTTCACTATGAGTTCGTGCATGGTTTCAGCACAATTTCATTTTTTTTTACTGGGGTATTATAATTTATATATATTGTATTGCTAAGGCTTGCGTCGCTATAACCCACCAGACTCCATATAAATAAACAGTACTTTAGGCATCCTAAACCCACCAGACTCCATGTAAATAAACAGTACTTTAGGCATCCTAAACCCACCAGACTCCATGTAAATAAACAGTACTTTAGGCATCCTAAACCCACCAGACTCAAAGTATGAGAAATAAAAAGTCAAAAGAAACGGTAAGTGGTACTATGCTGTTCTCTGGTCTTGACCTGTATGCATTTGTGGTGTCTTGTAAGCCCATCCATCCATTCCCTATTTCTATTGTTAATTAATTGTAATCTCTCTCTCTCTGTCTCTCAGTGAATGTGTGAACTATGTATGTCAATACAGCTACTGCTATTAATACTTAGCTAGTGTTATTCGGATGTGCACCAAGTAGCTATTTGGCACATAAATAGGTTCCATGAGCGCATAGCTGGTCTCAAATCTCTCCTGAACACACCATGAAAAAGCCCGGTCTCGGGAGACAACACGGGTCGTAAACGTCAAACAAACACTAGGGGCACAGGCTGTGCACAAAAATACAACAAACCACTCCAGCCAATCACCAACAAGATGGTTGGGGGAGGGGCGAGCTTGCTCTGTTTTGTTTGAAATTTACTTGGAATGTCAACAGAAGTGACGTCATGCAGGAACTCATAGTGCACCTTTAATGTTGTTTAAGGTAGTATTCAGACCCATTGCTACAGGAAAAGTACTAAAACATACAGTGAAAATACTCCACTACAAGTAAAAGACCTGCATTTAAACCCTTAGTGCAGTAAAAGTATGTATGTTGCAGTTAAATGTTCCCTGTCAGTGTTTTTTATATTACAACTTTTTTTCTTGAAATCATTTTTGACTTTTTTAAAGCTTGCATTTTCCAGCTGATCCAAGAGGCTTTTTAAAGACTTTATTTAGCTTTAAGAAGGAGGAGGAGTGTCTCCATTGTCCTTCAGTTTATCACAAAACATTCAACGTCAACACATCTTGAGATCCGTGGTTTTCACTGGACAGGAAGGGGAGAATCTGGAAAGAAACTAAAGCTGTCAGACAAATGTAGTGGAGTAAAAAGTACAATATGTACCTCTGAGATGTAGAGGAGTAGAAGTAGAAAGGAGCAGAACATGGAAATACTCAAGTACAAGTACCTCAGATTTGTACGTCAGTACAATACTTGAATAAATGTACTTAGTTACATTCCACTGACTTACACTCATGGCTAGGATTCCAGGAGGACCTTTGGCACCCTGGATGGAAGGAAAGGAGAAATATTAGTAAACATATATCATTATTATTTCATACTGAGATTATGATAACCACTGAGTTTTCATTCTGCTTGCTCGGTTGGGCAAAAGACTCAAGTAAACTGTTATATTTGATCTTTATTTACAATGTATGAACACATAAGGGACAGTACCATATCATAATTTACGTTCATACTGAAAGTAGAGGCTAAATTAAATAAAATAAATAAAATCTGATTGCAATAATTAACTGACCCGAGAGGCAGCGGTTTCTATCTGTAATTAGTTTGACAGCTTACATTTTTTTGTTACCCTCACTTCTACTTTGTCATAAAGTTTGAGTTGGAACATTTGTATTTTTTTGTTTCTAAACCGACAATAACTATCGAACAATAACCCAAACGGAATCTGTGGAATTTAGCAAACTGTTATTCTGCTTGGGGTGGAGATGTGTTAACATTATGTGCGGAAATCATCTGCGGAAATCTGCTTGCGCAGCTTCCCATATCGCCCTACAAATGAGACATGTTTTGTGCCTTTGGATTCAAACTTTCATCATCACAAAAACTCAACTCCAAGGGCCCTATTTTAACGTTCTAAACGCACGACGTGAAGCGCTCGGCGCAAGTGTGTGCACGAGCCTAGGAGCATTTTACTAATGCTCTGTTAAAATAACAATGAAATGCTGCGTTATTGACTTTAGACCAGGTTTTGGTTGGTCAATGGTGCGATCACTTCCCGCTGCCTCTAGATAGCAATACGCCCAGAATGCACCTGAACACACCTCCCTGTAAGACCAGCACACCCAGAATGCACCTGAACACACCTCCCTGTAAGACCAGCACACCCATGGGCCACAGATGGGCACAGGCGCTGGATGGGAATTTGACAACTGTGTTGGTCTTAAACTAGCAAAGACACTGTGCCGCGTCGGGTGCCAGATAGGGCCCTATGTCCATAAGATAAGATTGTTAAATAGGGCCGTGAATGTCTTCTCACCCTGTGTCCGTCATATCCCGGTTCTCCAGCCTCGCCTGGCTTTCCCGGCCGCCCAGAGTTCCCCTGGAACGATCAGACCAGAAATGAATTAAGTCACAGATGAAGCAAAAACTATTAAAAATAAAGAGCAGGGATGTTGTGTCTCACCCCTCGGCCATAGTTCCCTTTACGTCCGGGGTATCCTTTGGTTCCTTTCACACCGTCCTCACCCTGAAAACACAACACGGCTCAACAGTTTGGACTCCAACGGGCTACCTCTTTTTCCCGTTTTTTGGGCTGTAGCGTTCAGTATTATTTAGATATCAATTCTCAGAAAATAGATGGACTCACGACTAGTCCAGGGTAACCAGGGAAACCAGGATCTCCCTGTAAAGAGAAGGAAAAGGAATCATAATCTCACTCTGACATCAGGAGGATTTTTATAAAATGTCAGATATTAAACGCTTTCCAAGCACCAATTCTTACTTTTTATTTTATTAGAACAAAAGAGAAACGAGTGTCAGGTAGATAACGTAGCACCGTATCCTCATTCAACAGTTTGAATGAGATCTTACGGAAGGTTATGCACATGTTTTTTGTGCGTTATCCCAAGAACATCCAGCAACACGAGTGACCCAGAGTCCTTATGTTTCTTCTTCGCAGAGCTATAGCTCTGCGATTCCCTGCAATGTCCTGCCGCGTCCTGCTGCGTCCACTGCATCCATCCATGCTCTGCGGCGCCACGTTACATCCCGCAACACCCTCCTGTGCCCTGCTATGACATGAACTACAACGACTACCTTGTAGTCACTGTTCCATTATCCGTTTTATGACTGCCACTGTTCATCACACCCCCAAATCGCCACTGTCGCAATAGCCACTGCTAATGCTTGCACTTGAGGGAATTACTGTAATTGTTGGGGCTTTGGAAATTATAGAGTGCGGTCTAGAACTACTAACAAAGCTACTGGGTTAGGTTTAGGAACAGATTCTAGACTTTCTAAATGTTATCGGGCAAAATGGATCCACTTCTGACAGTGAAACGAGTCAGTTTGAGGGGGTTGTGCTGCTCATAAAAATGTCTGATTTACAGACATCTCTTTCTCCATGTAAGTCTGTGGGGAAAAGTGTTTTTTGGGACAAAGGGCATCGACAGGGAAGCTGTTTTCCCTCTGTTTTGGCCATGTTCTATCCCAGCGGCCTGATTTTAATCCCCTCCTCTTCTCATGCAGAGCTTAAAGGCAGCAGCTGGAGCATCAGCTGTCTATACACATTAAACTAACATTTACACAACATGCAAACAAGGCCGCGCTCACGTTCTCTTTGAAACATTTCCTGATCTTGATGAGTTGGTAATGGTCAGCTCTACCTTAACACCTTTGGATCCTTTAGTTCCATAACCGTCTTGGCCATCCTGACCCTGAAACACACACAGACAGACAGACAGACAGACAGACAGACAGACAGACACACACACACACAGAGACACACAGAGACAGAGACACACACACACGCACACACACACATGGTCAGAGTCACTGAGTGAATGATAAACACAGTTTAATTACACAGTAACCAGCTATTGTTCAGCTCCTCACCGGCGGTCCTATCGGTCCCACTGGTCCCGTACTCCCCTTAACACCCGGGTCTCCTGGTTGGCCCTTCAACAACAGCGACAACAGCAGTTTTAGAAAACACACATTTTATTGTGAAACTATCCGAACATGATTGTTTGATGCAGGGGCCGGCCCGGTGCATAGGCAGTAAGTACAGGCAAATGCTAGGGGCGCTGGCAGTCCAAATGAGTAAAGAAAAGTTGAAAACGATAACAAAAAACACACCAAAATGGCGGAAAAAGCGACAAAAACAATGAAAGAAAGTGTCAAAAACACAAAAAGCGACAAAAACGTCAAAACAAAGTGCCAAAACGACAAAAAAATAGAAAGTAAAAAAAAAAACAGCAGAAATAAGTGTAACAAAACGTTAAAAAAAGTGATGAATGTAGGACAAAAGCCCCAAAAAACGTCTGGAAAAAACCCCAGCTGATAGCTAGCCTAGGGCACCAAATAGATTAGGGCCAACTACGGTATTGTGGTTCATATGCTATCATCTCCTGTGAGTTGGATATATACATAATTTTCTTTCGAACAAACACTCTTTTCACTTTCTGTAATTGACGTAATGGTAGAAAGATAAGAACGAGTCCCTAGGAAAAGGAGGATTGGTTCAAGCTAGGTTCATGTAGATAAATCTAAAATCTTTGTGGGAAAACAGATGAGTGGTCAGAGATTTCACAGATGGGAATGGGAATGTAACATATTCACAACATTACTCATTCATCAAACTATAATTAACCGCTGTGTTGTCTCACCGCTGACCATGACTCGTTGTCCTCCCGGCTCAACACTTTTTGGATGTTTTAAAGGCTTTTTTTTAATTTTAGTGCCTTTTTCATTGTAAATTTACAGTAATATACTGGCAGCAGCTTTGCCAGTAAACTAGAGAGACTGTGGGCCCTATTTTAACGATCTAAGTGCATAGTGTGAAGCGCCGGGCGCCTGGTCCTAAAGGGTTGGACTTAGTGTCTTCATTAATCAGAGATGTGTTTTGGGTGTAACATGCAATCAACCAATCAGAGATCATCTCCCATTCCCTTTAAAAGCCAGGCGCGTTTGGACCTTGGAGCATTGCTGTTATGATGGAGGATTTGCACCGTAATATTTTTATCTGTAATCTTCTGCATGTGTGTGCTGCTGTGTGTGTCCCTGTGTGTGTAACAAGCATAGTGTGTGCACGCTGTGCACGAGCCTAGGAGCATTTTACTAATGCTCTGTTAAAATAACAATGAAATGCTGCGTTATTGACTTTAGAACAGGTTTTTGTTTGTCAATGGCGCGATCACTTCCCGCTGCCTCGAGATAGCAAAACGCCCAGAATGCACCTGAACACACCTCCTTGTAAGACCAGCACGCCCAGAATGCACCTGAACACACCTCCCTGTAAGACCAGCACGCCCAGAATGCACCTGAACACACCTCACTGTAAGAGCAGCACGCCCAGAATGCACCTGAACACACCTCCCTGTAAGAGCAGCACGCCCATGGGCCACAGATGGGCGCAGGTGCATTTGCTATTTAAACGACGCGGGCGCTGGACGGTCTGGTCTTAACCTAGCAAAGACACTTGCATCGGGCTTTGCCCTGTGCTGGGGGCAAGATAGGACCCTTATACTCTTTATTGATCCCTTTAGGAAATTACAATTTACACACAGGCCTGAAATACACACATACATGCTCAGGGGTCTCATTTATAAACATGCGTTCGAAGTGCGTACGCCACTTCCCACGCAAAGGTTGTGATTTATAAAAAACAAATATAAACACCTCCAACTCAAATCTTAAATAAAAATTTGTTCTTAATATTTAATCGGCGCTGTCTCGCCGTCACATTGTCCGCTACGGAGCGCAGGAGGAGGAGATGGCCCGACTGCATGGAATACAGGATATCATCAAATACCCTACCATTAACTGCAAAACACAGTGTTAATAACTAAATATCTGTCTTTAAAACTGTGCATATATCATCAAATGTCAAAGTCTGAAAATACAGCTGTTAAGTTCTCGCGCAATCATTACACTTAATGTCCTCGTTATCAGTCCGAACTTTAATACTGTTCATAACAAAACCTGCATGAAGAAAAGTGTGTTTGCCTAAAACACTTCATTTCGTCTTCAAATTGTATCTCGGGGTGGGGGATACCACTAGTTGATGCTGTGATTTTAGCAAGTTGTTAACAATCACAAATTGTTGTAAACATATAAATACTGCGGTGACCCCCGTGCGTAATGCTGCATGATGGCACTGCTGGCCCTGCAGGAGGACTACGCTAATTGAAGAATCAGGAGAAAAAGAGGGTTCAAGGACAATGACGACGACTGGCTAATATGCCGATTTAGATATTCTAAAGCTGAGCTCTTGGATCTATGTACTGAATTTGGTCCAGTAGAGAGGGCAACGCGCCGGAACCGTGCCATATCCCGGTCCAAATACAGGTCCTCGCCACTTCTGCGGGAAACCGGCTGTATCCAGAGGGAAATGTCAGACAGATAAGTGTTTTTTTTTAAATAAATATTATATATAATCTTCAACTTTATCACTAAGGCTTGTTTGGATATAATATATAGTTTTGTTAAATCTTATCACATACATCTGATATATCGAAGCTGTCCCCGAGTCCCGTAATGCCTGCCGTTTTGGACGTATTATTAATATATGTAGTCTATAGATCAAGATTTTGCTTTTTCTCTGCCAGTCATCATGATTCGGTGTAACAACTGTAACAACTGTAACAACGGTGTCATTCATATACTGATCAGCATTCACGAGGTGCTTTGCATTGACTATTTATGGTTACAAATGGGCGTGCACAGGGCGGGATATGAGGCTGATCCACGTACGCACGCTTGTAGGTAATCTCTGATTTATAAAGGGAACATTGCTTACAGGTGTGCGTACACGGTTTTATAAATCTGACTGTTTTTTCGGCGTACACCATTTTGGTCTTTTGCGCGTTCGTACACTTATAGTAAGGATCCTACGCACAGTTTTATAAATGAGATCCCAGGTCCTTTACATGCACTAATGGAGAGATGTCAGAGTGAGGGGGGCGCGTTGCTCAAGAGCACCTTGGCAGTGCCCAGGAGGTGAACTGGCATCTCTCCAGCTACTAGTGCACCTCTGTACTTGAACCAGCGACCTGTATTTTCAACTTAATTTGAGACTTTTTAAGACCTTTATGAATGGAATTTAACATCTACATCACGACATAAAAGTACAACGAAATGCTGAGTACTTGCAAAGTGAATGAATGTATTCAAATTGAAAAAAAGCGACACAGAGTGATAATGATTTGTACATATACAGCAAATTATATTTGGACGAGCGAAGGAAAGAACTACATCACCACGGAATAAAAGAAAAACGTTTCGATAAGCCTGTCAAGACCTAGAACACAATACTTCACGGCCTGAAATTTTAGACTTTAGACCCTGTTAAAAGTTACAATCCAACACAAGATGAGGTCACACACCTTCTGTCCGTTAGCGCCGCGACGTCCAGGTTGTCCTGGGTCTCCAGCTGGTCCCGGGCCACCCTGCAGAAAAACCAACAGAGTCAGAGAAGACAAGAGAGGAGAGAAGGAGAGGACACAAGAGAGGAGAGAAGGAGAGAAGGAGAGGAGACAAGAGAGGAGAGAAGGAGAGGAGACGAGAGGAGAGAAGGAGAGGAGACGAGAGGAGAGATGGAGAGGAAGATGAGACGAAAGAGGAGAGGGAGAGGAGACGAGAGGAGAGAAGGACATGACACAAAAGAGAAGAGGAGAGGGAGAGGAGACACAAGAGCAGAGAAGAAGAGGAGACAAGGAGAGGAGACAAGAGAAGAGAGGAGATGAGACAAGAGAGGAGAGAAGGAGAGGAGACAAGGATAGGAGAGAAGGAGATGGAGAGGAGACAAGAGAGGAGATGAAACAAGAGAAGAGAGGAGACACTATTCAGCGTTTGCTGCGTTAATTACTGTCACATTGTGAAGTTCAACCAAAACGTATATCAGTTATTAATATAAATAAGTATGAATAATGAAGTGGACGATGGTGGGGTGATGTACCGACCTGAGGTCCAGGGAAGCCAGAGATTCCTTTCGGTCCGCGGTCTCCGTTTCCTCCCCTGCGTCCCTGCAGAGACAACAGACTGGTTTAGGTTAAGGACACGTGTTGCGTGTTATTTATACCGGGCCTGGTTAGGAGAAATGGAAAATACATGATGTTGAGTATATATCGTATTGGTCCGAATATAAGACCTTCCCAGAAAATAGTCTGAAAAAGTAGCCTGAAAATCCAGACCCAAATCCGAAAGATTAAGGGTCTGGCAATGAGTAATGAAAATGGCCCAACTCGAGGGGCGGTACCAAGCATGCATTTGAAAATCTCACTGCACGCAACTGGATAACACTACGACCAATCACAACAATACATGGGGTGACGTATCCAGAGCCCCATACGCTTAGTTACCAGAGGAGCTAACTGGTAGATTAAACTCTTAGCTACCAGAGGAGCTAACTCGTACATTAAACTTTTAGCTACCAGAGGAGCTAACTGGTAGATTAAACTTTTAGCTACCAGAGGAGCTAACTCGTAGATTAAACTTTTAGCTACCAGAGGAGCTAACTCGTAGATTAAACTTTTAGCTACCAGAGGAGCTAACTGGTAGATTAAACTTTTAGCTACCAGAGGAGCTAACTGGTAGATTAAACTCTTAGCTACCAGAGGAGCTAACTCGTAGATTAAACTCTTAGCTACCAGAGGAGCTAACTCGTAGATTAAACTTTTAGCTACCAGAGGAGCTAACTCGTAGATTAAACTTTTAGCTACCAGCGGAGCTAACTGGTAGATTAAACTCTTAGCTACCAGAGGAGCTAACTCGTAGATTAAACTTTTAGCTACCAGCGGAGCTAACTCGTAGATTAAACTCTTCCGTATCCTGTCGGCAAAACAGCAGAAACGTCCATTTTTCAAAGGAGCGCCGTCTTCTGTTTAGATAAAAAGCCAAGTCTAACTCCTTCATTGTAGCAGCCAAAGCCGTTTCAGACAACTGGAGTTCATCTGTAGCCATCTTGCAATGTTTACTGATGACTTGGACGTCGCAGCGCTGTCGTCATCTCTTTAGCTTGCCTCTGGCCCGCCTATATCAGATACACCGATGTGATTGGTGCAGCTCGGCTAGAAGGGAATAGTTAATGAGCATCATTACTGAATGCCAGTGTGACTCGCTGAGCAAATTCAAATTGTGCTCTCGTGAGAACTCTGGATTTCCAGGGTACGGACAAAGTCGTCTTATAATCGGGGTCTAGACTTTCAGCTGTTCAAGTCGCAGAACATAAGGGACGTCAGCTGTTTCAGCAGCCAATAGAGAAGTCAGCTATAAACTCTAGAAATAAAATGATCCATAATCCATAATCCATTTTATTTTAATGTTACAAACAGCTGGATGAAATGGCAGCGAGAGAGTGAAGAGAGTGAGAGAGAGACTGAAGAGAGCGCCCAGCGGCGTTAGAACGAAGCCGTGAATCAGAGAAATAAAACGTGTCGCGTCTTATAATCAGGGTCGTCTTATATTCGGATCAATACGGTAAGTTGGGCTGAAATACAGGGCTCCAGTGTCTAGGATATATGGCTAATAGCTAACATAGAAATCTAGACGCCCCCTAGTGGCAGCAAATGTAATTTGCAGCCAGGGTCAGTCTAGCAACTCTCCGTTGACTTGCGAGCTGGAAAAAACAAACTTTAGTCAGGCCAATCACATCGTGTATAGAGTCGGTGGGCGGGCTAATGGCTGCTGCTGCTGGGAACAGCGCTCTTCTGGAAGATTTCGAGTTAAGCTTTTCTTTGACAAAAGAACGGCACTGAAATCATTCTTAAATATTTATGGGGTTTAAAGTTTAATCTATCAATTAGCGTTGCTCTGGTTGGTTGTAGCGCTATCCTATCGCGTGCAGAGGGAATTTGACCCCGCCCCTCGGATTGAGCCCTGTCAATGGTGAGTTCCACCATTGAACTTGTATGTTAAAATTTGCACTTGTAAAAAATATTCAAACGTGATCTGAATTTGAAGTCACACAAAGAAAAAAAAACACATAGAGCTTGTAAAAAAAAATCTGAACTTGTAAATTGAAATATGCACTCGTAGAAAATATTCACACACCTGTATTCTGAATGTGAAGTCACAGAAAAAATATACACAAATGTGTAGATTGATATTTGCATGAACACAATGACAGCTGCAAACTTGTAGTGCAACATTTACTCTTGTACTTTTTTTTTTAAATTCAGGTTCATTTTCCATAACAACCACAACTCAGTGAAACTTCTGAAAAAGCCTAGTTTTGATTATTACCCCCGCACCATAAATTACGCCTTACACACAAAGACACACAGTCTGAACTCTGTTTGTGAAGATAAACTCTGCACCGCTTCCTAAAATGGAGGTCCCAGCTGTGATTGGCTGTGGGGCTTTCTAGAAGAACACAGAGTTGATCCTAGATTTCATTTTAATGACATTAAATCATTTCAGAAGGGCCTTCTGTAAACAGGATGTGACTGCAAAGACAATGGATGGAAAGTCTAAAGAGACTCAGAGGACGAGCTGAGAAACAAAAGTGTCTGTGTGAGAAGGAGATGCAGAGCTCTGCCAAAAACTGGAAGCTGGTTGTGTATCTGTTGGCCAATTTTCTCAAAATAAAATCCAAAATAAGCAACAGAAACCTTTAAAAAAAAGTGGCAAAAATGTTGGAAAAAGTGACAAGAACACTGAAATCGCAACAAAAACTTCTAAAAAAGCCCAGTTTTTTTTTCTTTGGTCACAGGTGATGCCCAATCAGCAGAGACGTGTTTGTAGTAAACTCGTGGTAATAAAAGGCAGAGTTTAGTGATGGTTCGAGTAATTTACCTCTATGACTCCTTTGAGTAATATGTTCGCAAGTCATTGCATATTAATAGTTTAGCTGACAGGACCATCGGCCATCTTTAAATGACTAATACGCCTGAATGATACAGGTACACTCGTACTTATTAGGTTATGTATCAAACGATGGATTGAAAGTTTAGCGCACACCAGAAGTTTTGTAAATAACACTTGCCTGCTGGCTTCGCTCTCTGCTGTTGCTGCTGTTGTTGCTGCTGTGAGTCTAACTGCAGGTAGCGCAGCAGCAGCAGCAGAGAGCAGAAGAGAGAAAGGCAGTGTTCATAAACTTCTGGTGTACTTTACAAACTTTCCAATCCATGGTTTTATGAGTACGTACAACCTATATGTACCAAGGTAGACCTTTGGGTATCATTTCCGGCATTATTAGTGGGTCATTTAAGAGATACAAACGTGGGTCCATTAGCCCCTGCGCTAAGCTATTCAGCGGCTAACGCTACTCTACGCTAACTCTCCCAATGTTAGACCCAGGTGAAAAAAGCTTCTGGGGGGGTGTTTGGCTCGAGGTCATGGTGCAAAGGACCCTAGGGTGAATTACTCCGAACCATCACTTTAAGCACACAGCAGGGGGTTCAACGCACCCCCGTTTCAGTTATAAGAAGAACGCGTTGCAACGTTTTGTCGGCACTGAACGCGCCCTCTTGTTGATCTGGCTTCATGCTCGTCACTCACCTGTGGACCAGCGGCTCCTGGGCTGCCTGGAAGTCCTGGCTCTCCCTTTGTTCCCGGTTCACCCTGCAAACACAAACACGGTTTAAAAAGAGTATTTCAGCGTGGAGCGGACACACAAACCGTTGTCTACACAGGGTTCAACAACAAAGGTTTCCCTTTGGCCCCGGGAAAGTAAAACGCTACAGCGGGCAAGTAAATATAACATATAATACATGATTGTTATATTTACCTGCCCCGTCTGGGCTTCATGTTTTGGGCATTTTAGGCCTTTATTAGACGGGACAACTGAAGACAGGAAAGGGGGAGAGAAAGGGGAGAATGACTTGCAGCAAAGGGCCGCAGGTCGGAATCCACCAGGTAAACTACACAGACCATTATTGACGCTTTTGACTTTTTTTTAATGGGTTTTTTTCCGCTTTGTTGATGTTTTTTCTTATTTGACAAGTTTTTTCTATTTTTTTCCTCGAGAAAAAAAAAAAAGTGTATAGGGGGCCAGTAAAAGTTTACTTTGGGCAAGTAGAATTTTGTTTTTACTTGCCCGACCGGACAAGAGAAAAAAAAAACCTTAGTGTTGAACCAAAGGGGGTAAGCCTCTCTCCACAACGCGTTGCTCCTGTGGCGCCATGATGCTAACAAGCACTCACCTTCTGCTAGCATTCCATTGACTCCCATTCATTTTGATGTCACTTTGACAGCGAATAACTTTACATCTTTTCTATTGTTTATTTCTAAAGAAACACGACAATGTATAAAAGGCTCCATTACCTTGTGTTGTACCTTTGCCAGAACATGGCAAAATAATCGTTTTTTCTCGATTATACTATTTTGGTGATCGTTGGGAGCCAAAATCGAAATTGAAATCTAAATTCAATTAATTGCACAGCCCTACGTCACATCTACGTCTTCAAGCTCAGCTGGAGGCTGCTCAGTAACGCTCAGCCAGCACCGGGAAAGAGACTTCTGATATCCTTCACCGGTCTCGTCCAGAGACACGGGGTCTACTGGTCCATTTCTTTAACTGTCTATGGTTGAACATTGCCCACAGAACCGAGTGGTTTTTGACTTCCTCTCCTACCTTCCCTCCCCCGGAGCCTCTTCTTCCATCTGGACCCTGCGGAGCAGAAAACATTTAAAGATATTATTCACCGTGACAACATTAAAGGGTAACTTCAGTGACTTAATTTGAACAACAATCTTTGAAATTCAATATTAAAGATACTTTATTGTCATTATATGAACACAACAAAAATTACGTGCAGCAGCAGTAAATAACTAAATAAATATAGATAATAAAAAATAAGAAGATTTAAAAAACACACACACACAAAAAAAAAGTCCTGATTATTTACATGGAGTCTGGTGGAGTTTGGTGATGGTGATTTCGGGGCTGTTTCATGTTAAACTAAAAGGATCTTACTCTTTAACTAAAAGCTCTATCTCTGTAGAGATCCTTTCATAATGTTGTCAGACACTTAGAATAATAATCTGAGTCCGTAGCAGCGGCAAAACAGAACTTTTAGTGGACCTTTTGTTCAACATGAAACAGCCCCGAAATCACCATCACCAAACATTCGCTAATCTCACCGTGTTTCCAGGGTCTCCTTTATCACCTGAATCCCCGTCCCGTCCAGGGGAACCCTGTGGATTTGAACACATTGTGATTTAAAATGAAAACATTTCCTTTAACTAAATATGATTCATATTGACTCATGACAGGTTAAAAGTTAAGATGCAGACTTTCTGCAGTGTAACATTTGATTCAATATGATTATTATACATTTGTACAAACATTTTCAGCATCTTACTGATATATTACTAATGACTTTAAATTAAAAATACTTTACCTATATATATATATATATATATATATATATATATATATATATATATATGTGTGTCCGATCATTACAGGATCACAACTCATGTCTCTGATTGGATGGTTGTTGCAGAAATGCTTTGTGGGACTTGTAGTTGACTTGATGCCATCAGCACAGAGGCAGTGTGTTTGATTCTCACCGGTAAACCTGGGTAGCCGCGCTCTCCTTTGGGTCCTCTGGCGGTGTTATCAGCCCCCGGTTCCCCCTGTCCGACCACACACAAAGACACACAGTCTGAACTCGGTTTGTGAAGATAAATTCTGCACCGCTTCCTAAAATGGAGCTCCCAGCTGTGATTGGCTGTGGGGCTTTCTAGCAGAACACAGAGTTGATCCTAGATTTCATTCTAATGACATTAAGCCATTTCAGAAGGGCCTTCTGTAAACAGGATGTGACTGCAAAGACAATGGATGGAAAGTCTAAAGAGACTCAGAGGACGAGCTGAGAAACAAAAGTGTCTGTGTGAGAAGGAGATGCAGAGCTCTGCCAAAAACTGGAAGCTGGTTGTGTATCTGTTGGAGAATTTTCTCAAGAAGTTACAGCTGAGTCCAAAATAAGCAACAGAAACCTTTTAAAACAAAAGTGGCAAAAACGTGGCTGAGCCCCGCTGGACTTTGCTTTTAGTTGTAAGTGTTTGTTAATATGATATGTCGGATGTGTGTGGGGGTGTTATGAGCCCATTAAACCCTTCTGTTTTTCTACTGTAAACATTGAGAGTGAATGTTCTTTTCACAGCAACATCCATACGTGCAGACTAGGGCTACATTTACATTGCTACGTTTTGGGTTTCCCCCTGACAGAGAGAGAGAGAGAGAGAGAGAGAGAGAGAGAGAGAGAGAGAGAGAGAGAGAGAAAGAGAGAGAGAGAGAGACAGACAGACAGACAGAGGGAGAGAGACAGACAGATAGATAGAGACAGCGAGAGACAGAGAGAGAGAGAGAGAGAGACAGAGACAGACAGAGGGAGAGAGACAGAGACAGACACAGACAAAGAGAGAAAGAGAGAGACAGAGAGAGAGAGAGAGAGAGAGAGAGAGAGAGAGAGAGAGAGAGAGAGGAAATTTGGGACTCACCGGATCTCCTCTGAGTCCTCGCTCTCCTTTCAGCCCCCCCTCCCCTCTGATACCCGGGATACCCTGAGGACGACACATGAACCTGTCAATCATCCAGCCGGGGGTCAGAGGTCAACGCCTCCCAGCCAATCAGTGAGGACGAGACATTAACAATTCTTATGTCGACAAAACAACTACAATATTTGCAATAACACAGAAACAAGTGTAATAATTAATAATACAATGTTCTGCCAGTATAGTATATATTTTATTTGAATTATTGTCTATGATTATTAGGGCTGCAACTCAACGATTAATCTGCAGATTATTTTCTTGATTAATCGTTGAAATGTCCAAACTGATGTCTAGTTGTCTGTAAATGCCTAGTTTTGTACAAAACTTAAATATATTCACCTTAATATGATATAAAAATGAAAAGAGCAGGACAATCTCCATATTTAAGAGGCTGTGCCATTTCTTGCATTAAAAATGTCTTTTAACGATGATCAGAATAGTTATTGGCTGGACTTATCGTTGCAGCTCTAATCAACGCATTCTCTTCTCTTCATCACACTCAATCCAGATCAAATCTTTGATAAATATAAAAACAATAATCCCTCCGCAGCTCAAACACAAAGTACCTCCATGCAGGGAAATCTACATAAATATATTAGTTTTTACTGGGTTTCCTGGGTCTCCTCTCGGTCCTTTAGCTCCATCTGTTCCCGTCAGTCCCTGAAGACACACAACCAACAATACATTTCATATACTGCAATATACTATACTCTGTTATTATTACAATGCAACTTGTGTGGACTAAAAGGAGGACTGCTTTGTATCGATGCTTCTCTGGAAGTGACATTCCCTATTATTTATTATTTTGTGTGTCAGTAGTTTTGTTTTATGTATTAAATGTTTAGTTCTAGTTGGACTATTCTGTATTGTTTGTGTGTAGAGTATGTTGTGTGTGTGTGTGTGGACATTGGACCGGAAGCCATGTCATGTGTGGGATGGGATGACACGTAAATTAAATATCATATCATATATGAACTAGTGCTGTCAGTTAAACGCGTTATTAACGGCGTTAATGCAAACCCATTTTAACGCCGTCAATTTTTTAATTAACGTTCTTTTTGGCCTAGCAAACTTTGTAGTTTTTTTTTTCACATGCTGTTGCAACAACTAGTAACGTTAGAAAAACTACAACACCACACCGGATCTAGCTAGACCGGAAACACAACAAAAAGCACGAAGCACACACTGGTTTGGGCTCGCGAGCCGGCCAAAGAGTAGCAGGCTAACGGTACGTTTTGAGTGGATGGCGAGCGTGAGACGCCAAAATGGATGCCAATAAGATTCTGAATGGAAAGTTTACTTTAAAAAAGTTGCCAAATGGTTACATTGACAAGACCAAAGTGATGTGTGTGTTTTGTCGTCGTGAACTGAGCTATCATCGCAGCACATCCGATCTGAAATACCACCTGATGGCCGAGCACACAGCTGATGGCCGAGCACACAGCTGATGGCCGAGCACACAGCTGATGGCCGAGCACACAGCTGATGCCAATTCTCAGCCCCCTCGTCAAAGCCAGGCGACAAAAACACAAAGCGAGCCGATCCACTTCTCTATGTTGATAAGAGCATTAAAATGAGAAAAAAAATAATGGGACAAAAAGAAATCAAGGGACATTTAGAATAGATAAAAAATATGCGATTAATTGCAAGTTAACTATGACATTAATGTGATTAATCCCGATTAAATATTTTAATCGTTTGACAGCAATTCTATGAACTATACTGTATCTTATAACCCGACCCACACGGATTCAGCGGTGATCCAGAATGAAAATCTGCAGAATATTTTGAGTGGAGATGTGTTAACACTAATTTGTGCAATATATGCGAGAATCTGGATAATTCTGCACCCATAGACTCCATGCAGGCCTTCTACTGCAGACTGCCTGTAACAGAGTGTAGCATCACTTTACCTGTGAATTGCTTTTTATATTGAAAAATGTAACAGTTTATTGAGGAAGGAGGCCTGAATCCCCCGCCAAATACGCAAACCTAAATCTTCCACAAAGTTAGGTTAAGCCCTGATAGCAGCAATGTGATCTGAAATTCGGGAGAAATGAACAGCATCGGCATTCATCCGTACCTGCTCTCCGTCGATTCCGTCCAGTCCGTTTTCTCCGTTCTCCCCCTGCAGCAAGAATCAACCGTCACATCTTTGTTTTTCATGTACATTTTTATAGGGACAAGCAAGGGCGTAACTTTGGGTTCAACATCCGGGGTTCAACATCCCAAAAAGTTTTGGGGGGGAAAAACTCGAAAAAAAAGACAAAAACGTTGGGCAAAAAAGCGTCAAAAACCTCGGAAAAAATACTCGAAAAAAAGACAAAAACATTTCGAAAAAAAAACTCAACGTCAAAAGGCGACAAATGTCAGAAAAGGCATGAAAAACGTGAAAACTTGCAAAAAAAATAATGTGTTTTTTGAAAATTAAACCATGTCAACCTATTGTGATATACCTGAGAATGAGCATAAGATGAGCACTTTAAATAAAAGACAGTAGAGAACAAAATCTCACCAATAGATCCACACCTTAAAATGCAAAACCCACACAATAAAAATCACACAATAAATGCCCATAAAATACTACTTATCACGACTGCTGCCTCTTCAAAAACATATCTCTGCTTCCCTCCGTTAATAAGACCAAATTAACCAAACTAAACTATTTATCTCCAAACTAAAATATTTATCTTTGTCCAAAAAGGTTCACTTCTTGGCCTGAAAGACTTTACATTCCTGCAGAGTCACTCACCCTGTTGCCCGAGACTCCTCTGTAGCCCTGCAGACACAAACAACAGGATTTAAACACATGGACAACATCTGACAGGACACAAAAACACATCCTCAGAATAATTATCAACATTGTTAAGCCATGTGTCACAGGAAACTTCCTTTTTGGTCTGGAACGATAAGATTTAGTCCCGATTCGATTCTTTTGGAGGATGTTTTGTAGCCAAAACACATATTTTTATAATGTTAATAATTTTAATAAGCCACGTGTCTGGTCTCCAGCCCCGTGTCTGGTCACCAGCCACTCAATAGATTTTTTGGGCAGGTGAGTGAAACGATTCTACCTGCCACTTACATATTTTTAGCAGCATTTGGCTGGTTTATGGTGCTAACTTTGACTCCCCCTTGATTAAAATGATATAAAAACCTTTTGTCCTCTGGTTCCGGGACAGCCCTCGATGCCCTGTGGTCCGACGGGTCCAGGCGCCCCTCGCTCACCCTGCGACACACAAACACAGCGAGCAGTGACACAGCGGAAACACAAACACAGCAAGGAGTGACAGCGGAAACACAAACACAGCAAGGAGTGACAGCGGAAACACAAACACAGCAAGGAGTGACAGCGGAAACACAAATACAGCGAGGAGTGACAACGGAAACACAAACACAGCGAGGAGTGACAACGGAAACACAAATACAGCGAGGAGTGACAGCAGAAACACAAATACAGCGAGGAGTGACAACGGAAACACAAATACAGCGAGGAGTGACAGCGGAAACACAAACACAGGGAGGAGTGACAGGGGAAACACAAATACAGCGGAGAGTGAACAGAACACAAATACAGCGAGGAGTGACAACGGAAACACAAATACAGCGAGGAGTGACACAGCGGAAACACAAATACAGCGAGGAGTGACAGCGGAAACACAAATACAGCGAGGAGTGACAGCAGAAACACAAATACAGCAAGGAGTGACAACGGAAACACAAATACAGCGAGGAGTGACAACGGAAACACAAATACAGCGAGGAGTGACAGCAGAAACACAAATACAGCGAGGAGTGACAGCAGAAACACAAATACAGCGAGGAGTGACAGAAACACAAATACAGCGAGGAGTGACAGCAGAAACACAAATACAGCGAGGAGTGACAGCGGAAACACAAATACAGCGAGGAGTGACACAGCGGAAACACAAATACAGCGAGGAGTGACACAGCGGAAACACAAATACAAATACAGCGAGGAGTGACAACGGAAACACAAATACAAATAGCGAGGAGTGACAGCGGAAACACAAATACAGCGAGGAGTGACAGCAGAAACACAAATACAGCGAGGAGTGACAGCGGAAACACAAATACAGCGAGGAGTGACAGCGGAAACACAAATACAGCGAGGAGTGACAGCAGAAACACAAATACAGCGAGGAGTGACAGCGGAAACACAAATACAGCGAGGAGTGACAGCAGAAACACAAATACAGCGAGGAGTGACAGCGGAAACACAAATACAGCGAGGAGTGACAACGGAAACACAAATACAGCGAGGAGTGACAGCGGAAACACAAATACAGCGAGGAGTGACAGCAGAAACACAAATACAGCGAGGAGTGACAGCAGAAACACAAATACAGCGAGGAGTGACAACAGAAACACAAATACAGCGGGGGTGACAGCAGAAACACAAATACGCGCGGGTACAGCAGAAACACAAATACAGCGAGGAGTGACAGCAGAAACACAAATACAGCGAGGAGTGACAGCAGAAACACAAATACAGCGAGGAGTGACAACAGAAACACAAATACAGCGAGGAGTGACAGCAGAAACACAAATACAGCGAGGAGTGACAGCAGAAACACAAATACAGCGAGGAGTGACAGCAGAAACACAAATACAGCGAGGAGTGACAACGGAAACACAAATACAGCGAGGAGTGACAGCAGAAACACAAATACAGCGAGGAGTGACACAGCGGAAACAAAAAACACAACGAGCAGTGACAGCAGAAACACAGACAGCGAGCAGGGACACAGCAGTTTACACTACAGTCCAGAAGCTACCAACAGGTGCAGCTAACATGTTTCCATGCACATAATATTCAAGATTTTGCTCTTATACTGAAAATCCCCCTAAGCTGTTTACAATGGCTAATGAAGAGAATATTCCACTAATATTCCTGTTTACATGTAGCCATGCAAAATAGGATTTTCCCAAAGTGTTCCAGCGGTGGAGGACTTGTGAACACAGCCTCCCTCTTTCATTCCTTCTTGAAAACGTCGGGAAAAAGTGTGTTGGGAAAACCCAACTGTCCCGTTCTCCTTTTCCTAAACCCAACCGTCGCTTTCTTCTTTTCCTAAACCCAACTGTCCCGTTCTTCTTTTCCTAAACCCAACTGTCCTGTTCTTCTTTATCTAAACCCAACTGTCCCGTTCTTCTTTTCCTAAACCCAACTGTCCCGTTCTTCTTTTCCTAAACCCAACTGTCCCGTTCTTCTTTTCCTAAACCCAACTGTCCCGTTCTTCTTTTCCTAAACCCAACTGTCCCGTTCTTCTTTTCCTAAACCCAACTGTCCCGTTCTTATTTTCCTAAACCCAACCGTCCGATTGTTGTCCAGCGTGTCATGTAAACGTACCTTTTCTAAGCCCACCCACAACCTTAACCTAAGTGCGTCAAAAGTGACGTCAATAGTCCCCAGCGCGTTTAGATGAAGCAGGTTTAGATATGACGCTAAAGGAGACTTTTAGCGTCAATAACAACACCAAAGGCACCTGACCAAGCGTCCATATTTTAAGCGATGGGAGTGAGAATGTGTTGGAACCAAATAAAACCTAGACTTTTAAATAGGAACAAATTTACTTCCACATATTATATTTCAGACCATCTAAAGATGATTCCAGCTGCATTTTTTCACCCCTTCTCTTCTTCCTAGTGTCATCCCACCCTGACCAAAATTGGTATGAAATGCCGAGTAAACTCTGTGCAGATAGCCTGAATATAGAAGCACTTACAGGAGCTCCCTCGTCTCCCGGGAAGCCCGGCTGGCCCGTCTGTCCAGGCGAACCCTGTTCAGAGAAACACACTCAACAAGATCAGGGGCAGAAACACAAACACAAACGGCAAAAAAAAATTATTTACTTTCTACATCTGTCTGTAAACAATCAGGGTCCTCGAGGATAAATAAAGATTACTTTCTACACACAAACTATTTTCATAGAGCAATAAAACATCTGGGAGGTTGGCTACAGTAGATATACTGTATATAAACTGTATATATACTGTAGGTTGGCTACAGTAGACATACTGTATATAAACTGTATATATACTGTAGGTTAGCTACAGTTCTACCTATATAGCTAGACTATATATATATATGTATAACTCTAGCAATTATGCAATGATTCCATAAATCTGTACGACTAAAATATGTTCAAGCTTCAAGCTCGGCTGAGGACCTTTAAAACTACTTTTTAATTCTGAAATCACTTGTACAAAATACTCTCATTTGACTTATTTTATTTGGCTCAAATCGCAATAAATCAAGCCTGTCAGCATTGATTTATGAACAAATAGAAATGTTTATGCATCTTACATATTGTAATTGCACTGGATATGTGGACATCTTCCAATAAAACAACTTTACATTAAAGACTAAATGAAGCGGGCCTGGTGTGAGTCTGCTAGCTCTCAGCTCAGACCAGCCTTCTTTTTAGCCTTTTAACACGTTTTCCCAAACGTTCCTGACATCATGTTTAAAGTTTAAAAAGTGTGTATTTCAGTCACCTTTGACCCCAGGGGGCCCCAAAGGCCAGGGATGCCTTCATGTCCCGAACATTTGCACATGACGTTGCAGCACTCCCTATCTGATACTGCGTCCTGCAGTAAGTGAGAGCGAATAGAGAGCGAGAGAGAGAGAGAGAGAGAGAGAGAGAGAGAGAGAGAGAGAGAGAGAGAGACAATGTATATACTGTATGTCTGTTTCATTCTTCTCTGATTTTACTGTTTGTGCACTTTGGATACCTGCTGGTTCCTGTGAAGAATGATATGAATAAATGTTGATTGACTGATTGACATGTGGTTGGCTGTAACACAGACTTACAATCTGTTTGAGGATGGTGCTGCCGACGCTCTGCATGCCGATGCTGAGAGGAAGCTTGTAGCCGAATCCTCGGCCAAACTCCACCATCTGCAGCTGGGCGGGGTCACGCACCCCCTCCAGAGCCACCGTCAGCAGGGCGCTCACCCCTGCACACAGTAAACAGCAGCTGATTGTATTTTCACTGTCCTAGAGCAGGGTGTCTGCAGGTTTCACCAAGTCAAATTGAAGATTTTTTAATGACATGAAATTTAAGACATGTACCACAACATAAAATAAAATCTATCTAGAGAGGTCCCAGGACATGTATGCATGTATTGAAAAGCACAAAAACATAAAAATTGTCCCAAAAAAAAGAGACCAAAACTCCAAAAAGACCTTAAAAAAAGCCAACAAAAAGTAAGAAAAATTGTCCAAAAAAACAATTGACAGATAGTTGAACTAGCTGTGAAAATTTACACGTGCCTTTGGTGTGGGAGACGTGGGTTCGATTCCCACTGTGATACATCAACCAATGTGTCCCTAAGCAAGATACTTAACCCCTAGTTGCTCCAAAGGCATGCAAAATATAGAAATTGTAAGTCACTTTGGATAAAAGTGTCAGCTACATGACATGTGATGTAATGTAATATAGACCAAGGGGGTAAGCGTGCATCCAGAAAGCGTACCTCCAGTGGAGAGGTTCATAGGCTAACGAGCCATCACCTGCCGTTAGCATTGACAGCCATTAATTTTTGTCGTCACTTTGACAGCGAATAACTTTACATCTGAAGCGTTTAAAGACTCTATTTGTCCGTTGTTTATTTCTAAAGAAACACGACAATGTATAAAAGGCTCCATTACCTTGTACCTCACGTTATGGCTCCGTAGCAGACGCTTTTATAACAATAGGCTAACGATTGGGTCATAACCACGAGACTTACTATCGTCGCATAGTAGAGGAATTACCGTATAGTACAGGAGAAGCTCACAGGCAGTTTCGACTCACATTAGCTGTTTAAGTTTAATTACTAATGTTAACTAGCATTTTAGTTAGCAATAATTAGCGTATTGTGCCTATGTTATCTCCTTACATATACCTATGCTCTCCGTCTCTGTAAGATTGGGAATGATTGAGATTTCTCTTGGCACAGCTACCAGAAGACTTCACACTTTCAGACAGGTTGCTCACGTCACATCTACGTCTTCAAGCTCAGTTGGAGGCTGCTCAGCAATGCTCAGCCAGCACCGGGAAAGTGCTTCTAAAAGACTTCACTGGTCTCCGTGGGAGTCTATGGCGTCGCTGTGTCCATTGCTTTAACGGTCTATGATATAGACCAGTGTTTCTCAAATGAGAATATTTAACAAAATGTTTAATAGTTACAGGGCTGTCCAGAACATTGTTTCTCTATGTAGATTTTTTTTTTTCGTACCAAAAATGTGGCATTTGTGTCGCCTTCTTTGGACCTATTCTTCTTTCCTTACTTCTACTTTTTTCAAGTTTCTCGCTTTTTTCTAAGTTTTATCATGTTTTTGAAGTTTTTGATGCTATTTTCGACCTATTCTTGCCTTCCTTCCTTCCTTCCTTCTTTCTACCATCTTTTCCAAGGTTTTGTCTTTTGTACAGTTGTTGTCTCCTTTTTCCATCAGCATTTAAATGTTTTTTTCAGGTGCAAGGCTGTTGTTTAGTAAATCTATCGCTGACAGCACTGTACTGTTCCTCTTTATATAGACTTTTTTTTTCTACCAAAATTGATTAGTGCTGGTCAGGGGGTACTTGGCTTAAAGAAACAATTCAAAAGGGGTACATATTGAAAAACGTTTGCAAACCAAACAACTCCGACAGGGTGATTTGCTATAACAACCGCCTCGCTCTACATAATAAAATATGTAAGGGATAAATATCCCTTACATATTTTACAGAACAACCGCCCAGTTTTTACCAGACTTTCGCAGCAGCTCTGATTCATGCTCCAGTTTCATCACGTCTTCATCGAGTCCATCTGAGAAGATCACCAGCACCTGATGGACGAGATCAGAGATTAGTAGACTGTGTTATAGCTGTTTTATTGTTTTGTTTTTGGGGTTTCCCGCCTTTAATTGACAGGACAGCTAGGTGAAATAGGGGACAGAGGGGGAAGACATGCAGGAAATCGTTACAGGTCGAACCTGAACCCTGGAGCCCTGCGTCGAGGTACAAGCCTCTCAGCACATGTGCGCCTGCTCCACCCACCGAGCCAACCCGGCTACTGTTATGGTTGGTATTAATGTGAGAGAATCCCCTCGTTCCCGACAGCTGTGCAGATTATTCCAAACATGTTAGCGATTCACAGTGGGGAGAAAACTGTGCTGCTTTTTGTCCTCATTTATGTAAACCAAAGAAACATTTTTCGTACGTTTCTTCCCCCAAAAGTATCCCCAGAGAGTGAAAAATTTAATTATTCATGGGATGTGATAATTAAAATGTGCATGAGCATTCTTGTGTTTGTTATATGTGTAACTATGGGTAATTTTCTGGGGGTTTATTTCTTTTCAATCTGGACCCTATTTTTAATGTGAACAAAAAACTTTGAAGTTGGTCCAGTATTGCGAAAAGCTATAACTGGCAGCTGTGAACAAGGCTGCAATTTCACCTTATAGGACAAATGTAACGCGTCAGTTTGCGTTGTAGATTATTATTGTAAGTGTCTGACAACATTATGAAAAGGATCCCTACAGAGATAGATTTTTTGGTTAAAGAGTAAGATCCTTTTTATTTAACAAGAAACAGCCCCGAAATCACCATCATCAAACCCACCAGACTCCATGTAAATAATCAGGACTTTTAGCGTGTATAGAGCCAGCATATCTCCACATGTAAATGGGTGAATTAAGGGTTTATTTCAACCAAACCAGAGTGGTGATTGTTGGAACAGTGGAGAAATGAACCAAGACGGCTTTTGATAGTTTTATTTAGTTTCAGATGACTTTAAATGAAGTGTGTTTTACGATGATAAAATCACAGTTCATTTACATGGGGTCTGGTGAGTTTGGCGATAGCGATTTCGTGGCTCTTTCATTGATATTCTGGGTTTGCCAGCTGTGCCACTCTCACCTTCACATGAGATTTGGACTTGATCTTGAACATCTGCTTGAAGGAGTTTAGCATGGCAGTGTTGAAATAGGAAGGTTCTGACATCCGCAGGGTAAGGACTTTATTCACCACGTCCGCGCTGTAGCCCTCAAAGTTTGTGTCGTACAAGGTACGCCCATCTCTATCTACCACTTGGAAGGCGATGTTGGGCTTGACGGGTGTGGGGCCGACACAGCACAGGCCTTCTAATGAGGAAACGTAATTGAGGATCTGTGGCAGGAAGTTCTGGAGCTTGGTGTGGCCGCTGACCAGCACCTCACCAGGAGCTCCAGTCCTTCGAGAAATATCGAATCCTATGGCGATATCAATGGTGCAGTCTTCGGGGGCGGCGGTGTGGGGGGTTTTGGGGATGCTGTGGGCGGTGGGGGTGGGGGAGGTTTGGGTTCATCGCACATGACGTCGACCACCCTTTGCTTGATAGAGTGCAAAACATCATAGTTCCGCACAGTGAACATCCTCTCTGGGGTGCCAGCAATCTGCAGGAGCTGCAGGTCGTGGACGTCTCCAACGCCGATGGCAAATGCCGTAATGTTCCGATCCCTGAGAATGTCAGCTGCGTCCTCCACATCATCATGAGAATCACCATCTGTGATCAACACCAGATTTTTGGGGACCTGGTCACGGCTGCCCCGCGACTCCTCAAAGTACTCCTTAATGTGATCCAATGCTCTCCCTAAGTAGGTGTTTCCACCTGTGTAATCCACATTAAGGATTTGTGTGTTCAAATCCTCCTTATTGTAGTACTTGTTGAGGTAAAACTCATCATTAGGCTGGTCACTGAACTGGCAAAGTCCAATATGCACCAACTTTTCACCGACTTCAAAGCTGTCGACTAATGTTGTCGTGAAGTTTTTCATGATATTGTGTTCGCTTCGGTTGATGCTGCTAGACCGATCAAATAGGAAGACAATATCGCCAGTCTTGCAAGCTGCCAAAGCAAAAAAAGAGAAAGGCATTTGTCTACTTTACTAATACACAAGTGTGCCTTGGAATTATAACTGTATAGCAAACAATACACTCAACTCCCCATTTTACAGCGGTATCTCCAAACTGATAATGAATAGATGCAAAATATCAGGCTCCATTTACACTTCAACGTTTGGGTTTAAAAACAAATATCTTTTACATTTACGTGTCCGAGCCCCTAAGACAAAGACAATTGGAAACACTGCTGCGACTGTTTTGATTTGAAACCTCCAGGGTTTCTTTGTAGTCTGGACAGACACAAACAGAGACCTTTGGAAATGAGGACGCACATCAGTCAGTCTTATCGGTTAGATAGCTTACATACGTTTCAGTAACCGGTAACAGGTCCACCTCGCCATCGCTCCAAGATAATAAATCCCTGCTCTTACTTTTTACCACATCCATGATTTTCAACGGCAGAGTAACGTCAGACAGACTCCCACTCTGTTTTCTAATTCAATTCAATTCAATTCAATTTTATTTATAGTATCAAATCATAACAAAAGTTATCTCGAGACACTTTACAGATAGAGTAGGTCTAGACCACACTCTGTAATTTCCAAAACCCCAACAATTACAGTAATTCCATCAAGAGCAAGCATTAGCAGTGGCTATCGCGACAGTGGCAAGGAAAAACTCCCTTTTAGGAAGAAACCTCGGCAGACCCAGACTCTTGGTAAGCGGTGTCTGACGGGCCGGTTGGGGGTGTGATGAACAGTGGCGATAATAGTCACATTAAAGGTCACAGTGATGTCGAAGGTTATCATGGAAGTTCATGCTGCCTTTCGTCACCTTGTAATCACGTGTTACTTTTAGTAACAGTTCTACCTCATCGTCGGTCCAAACTTATTAAAAGTAAAACTCTTGTCTTATTTTTCATCATTGCTGTTCTTCCTCCATAGTAGAAGCAACTACCACCACTTAGGTGGAGTATACATGCTGCTTCCTGTTTACACCGGTATGCGCATGCCCAGTACATGTGAATGGTCATGAGATATGCCTTTTGGGTTAGTTAGTACATGCAGAGAATATTTCTGCTACTGGAGCTAAAACTCTTCATCTTTTTGGGCCTAAAACGCAGCTTAAAAACCAAAACGTAGTAGTGTAGATGTAGCCTCAGAGACTGGTAGTTGTGATGTGAAAGTGCGTTCCATTTGTACTCGGAAGTCAGATTTTCTGACTTCAAAGTCGGAAACATGCCCCGTTTATTCAGATTTCCGAGTTGGGAAGTCAGAGCCCCTCACAGTACAGTACGCCAAGAAAGCAGACCTCGAAATCCAACATGGCTGCTTTCACAGTAGTGAAAGCTGTAGTAATATACAATTTAATAGCACCTGTCTTTTTGTGTATCATTAAATCAGTCGTACACACAGTACTGTCCAACTTTTATCTGTGGACATGTTGCTAATGTATAGAGTTTGTATGCACAAAAAAACAGCCAAATGCGTAATGGCTAACCTGGCTAGAGCAATGAAAATTCGACTTGTAAATGAAACACATTCAACCCAGATGTGACATCATACCAAGCTTTGGCTTCCGAGTTATCAACTGGTATTGCTAACAATGGCTAACCTGGAAAGAGCAACCCCACAGTGAAATCTGACTTGTATGAATGGAATCTGCTCCACTCCTGTGTGACGTCATTCCCAGCTCTGACTTCCGATTTAAATGGAACGCACTATATGTGCCTCCTGTGGTCCACAGATTATCTGGCATGCAATCATTTTCTCCATCAGGTGTGTTCAGCAAAAGGGGTACCCAGAGCATCAAGTATCACCACAGATGGGATTACTCACTTCAGTTTCTACGCCAAAGGCCCCTGACCAAGCATCAGTTTTTGACGTTCTGGGAGTAAGAATGTGTTGATAAAGTAAAGAGCAAAACCTGCAAGTCTGTGTGCCATTACTCTTACCTGGCTTTGTGGAATTGCAGAGGGCAGAAGACAATTTTTCGTTCAGAGTTTCTAGAGCCTCAAAATTGTCCACAAAGAAAACTTTGGATTTGTCGCCACCAGCCATAGTCTCCAGCTGATCAAGTTTAGCTTCTTTCACTCCGACACTGATGACGACAATCCCGTTGGCTCGCAGTGCATCAGAGTGCTCCTTTAAGATTTCAGGGTTGTTGGCAGCCCCGTCTGTGATCACCATGAGAATCTGAGGTACGTTGAATGCTTTACGGCCACCATGTGCAGCGTTAAAGTACTCCAACGAGAATTGCAAGGCCTCGCCCGTCTTGGTGCCTCCTTCTTTTGGCTTCTCCTTTGGTATTGCTGAAAGAACTTTTCGTTTGGAGTTATAGTCATGCAAAGAAAAATGAGACTGGGGTAGATCTGAGTAGGAAATGAGTCCAAAACGAGTCATGTCCTTGCCAACTGTGGATTGATTCACTATTGACTCCATAAAGATCCGCATGCTTCTATACTGGATTTCATTTATGCTTTCAGAGCTGTCCACCAGGAAAATAATGTCAGCATTATTTATTGTACAATCTGGTTGAAAGAAAAAAAAGAAAGAGCATAAAGTCAGTAACTTCAGAGATGGTTTAAATATTTCAGGAAATACACTTGATTGCTATCATCATCAAAGTTGAGTTTCTTCACACAGGGGTTGCTGATCAACAATTAGCTTCAATGCTAACTGGTAAAAGCACAAAAACTCCTTTTCACATTTCTATTTTACCTGTTCAAGCTTAATAATAAAGATATATTTAAATCATGGAGATAATGGGTGTCATACATGCATATGTTGTTGAAAATTATGTTCATGCTTATTTAAAGAACACTTGAGAGATTAAGCTAATGGCTCAATGCTTTTACAAACAAGTACACTGGTTACTCTAAAGTATTTTTGGGGAAACTGCTCTTACTTTTCCGACAGAGCTCCAAAGCCACCTTGCTCTCCAAGTCCTTCAGCGCATCAAAGTTTTTCTCAGAATACACCCTGTCTGTTGAGCCGCTGATATCAGCCAGCTGGGTGGTGTTGGCGTCCACCACTCCGATGGCGTAGATTACCACTCCCTTTTTCCTCAGAGCCTCAGCGGGGCCTATGACCTCGTCTTTGGCCTCACCGTCTGTTAGCACGATCAGCCTCTGACTGACATCAGGACGCCCTCCATTGGTTTTATCGAAATACTGCGACACCTCAGTAAGGGCCTTTCCTGTGAGCGTGCCTTGGTCCAGCTGCTCCATATCATCGATGGCTTTCAGAATTCCCTCTCTGCTGTAGTAGCGGCTGAGGGGAAACTCCAGCTGGTTGTCAGAGCTGAACTGCATGAGACCGACGTGCACCTTATTCTGTTCGATGGCGGGTTTGCTGATGACAGCTTTCATGAATTCTTTCATTTTCTTGAAGTCATCCTTAGAGATGCTCTCAGAACCGTCAGCTAAGAAAAATATGTCGCCCTGTATATCTCTGCAAACTGTGGACACAGAACACAGAAATGTTAACGTGGTGTTCCTGTTTTCCCCCTCTTCTTCCCTTAGGGCCCAGTTGTTGGGTATCATTGAGATTGCAGGCAGCTGATTAGTTCTTCTTAGTCAACATTGAAAACACTGAAACTAAAATTGGTACCTTTGGAAGGCTTTGCTTAAAAGAAAACTTCTAAAATGACCCCGGTAGCCCAAATTAGTGCACAAATAATTGAAGGACCTAGCTAAGGCGACATTCACCTAAATTCTCTAGTCAAGGACGATTATAATGGATGGCATAGCTTATGAAAAATCATTAGTGGACATGAATTTGCCCAGAGCAGCTTGAATTGAGGTGAGTCGTAAATGTTTCAACGTAAGCAATTGTTGTTTAAAAACTGTTGACTAAGGTTGTAAGGCTGTTTCAAGGTTTTTTTTTTGTATTATGTAATATTATAAATGTCATTGTCAATTATTTTTTTCTGCTGAAAAACTCCCTTCCCTCTCCTTATGCTAACTCCTGGCGCTTACCCACTGCTAGTACCAGCTCTACTCGGCTTGGCGCAACCGCGGTGCCCCGTTCTCCTTTTTCCATTGCAGATTTAGTACCGCCTCATGCGTGAGGTGAGTGTGGCTGATTGTCATAACTACGCCACAGGAAACTGCCGTGACATAACGCAACACACACACACAGAAGGTGTGTTGTTTTTGATTCTCCCACCCAGACTGCTAGAAACCTGGGTATGACACTTGACGACCAACTCTCCTTCACTGCTAACATTGCTGCAACCACCCAATCGTGTAGATACATGCTGCATAACATGAGAAGGATACGTCCCCTTGTAACGCAGAAGGCGGCTCAGGTTCTGGTTCAGGCTCTAGTCATCTCACGTCTAGACTACTGTAACTCCCTCCTGATTGGCCTGCCTGCATGTGCCATCCGACCCCTGCAGCTCATTCAGAACGCAGCATCTCGACTTGTCTTTAACCTCCCCAAGTTCTCTCACACTACACCGCTCCTCCGCTCTCTTCACTGGCTACCAATTGCTGCCCGCATCCGCTTCAAGACACTAGTACTTACTAACTAGAACTAATCACTCAACAAAATCCAGACTGTTCACTGTCCTGGCTCCCAAATGGTGGAATGAGCTCCCCATCGACATCAGGATGGCTGAAAGCCTATCTTCCGCCGAAGGCTAAAAACACATCTCTTCCGACTACACCTCGGATAAAAAAATAAAATAAAATAAAATTCTTGAACCTGTACTTTCATATGTCTCTTTGTAGCTTTGCTTATTTAAAGCTAATGTGCTTTCACTTACTACTTGTTGTCTAGAGTTTGAACCTTCACAGTTAAACGCACTTAATTGTAAGTCGCTTTGGATAAAAGCGTCAGCTAAATGACATGTAATGTAATGTAATTCTCGGCATGTGGCTGTTTGCCAGAAAACACATTTAGTTTCAAAAGAAGCTGGAGGCAGCAAAAAAAAAAAACACTGCTGGCTAAACTATTTAAAAATGGCGGGTTTGTTCAGGACACCCCCGTCGGCCACTAGCAATGATGACGCAGTGATTAGTGACGATTCTCTCCGACCAATCAGTAGTCTGCAGGTTTTCACGTCACCTTTTGGTATCGCCTCAGCTCACTCGGAACCTCGACAGAGGTGGTGCTAAATAAAGTACCTGTTGGCAGGTACCAGGGACTTTTTATCGTAATGGAAAACCCAAAAAGGCGAGCAGGTACCATGTAATGGAGAAAGGCCATATGTATTTTAAAGTCCAGTGTAGTTAACCTTTACTTACCGTCTTCAGTACAGATGTCTGTGATGATGTCGTTGTTGATGGATTTCAAGGCATCAAAATTATTGACCTGGATAGTCCTCTTGGGGTCGCCTGCAATATCTAGTAGCTCAGCTTCGTTTGAGTCTTTCACCCCGATGGCAAAGATGATGACACCCTGCCCCCTCAGTTCTTCTGCTGGAGCCTTGACATCATCAGTGGATTCCCCATCTGTGATGACAATCAGGTACTCTGGAACCTCGTGACCACGAGTTTGCATCGCTCTCCTAAAGTGTGGGCCCATGGATTTTAGGGCTTTTCCTGTCTCTGTCCCACCTCCTTCATGTGCAATATTCTTCACGTATGTCTCCATGTTATCAACATTTGAGGAGTCTGTCAGGTCAAATTGCAAAGTTGGATCATCAGCATATTTCACAAGCCCGACGCGGACATGATCTGGCCCAATATTGAAGGTCTGAAAAAATTTGATGATGAAGTTCTGCATGTCTTCGAAGTCTCGGTTCCCAATGCTTCCCGAGTCGTCCATCAGGAAGAAGATGTCTGCTTCATCCTTTTTTACACATGCTGGAGAGGAAAAGCAACTGCATGAGTTAGTTCTTTTCACATAGTCACAGAGAGGAGGGCTAGAAATTAATATTCAAACATAGGAAATGGTCTGGCTTTGACTGGTCATTCTGGGAACAAAAACTTAGGTTGGGTCAAAATTACTTTTTGTTCCACCCATCCCATTCTCATCCATACTCTAACTCTCTTCTTACATTGATTTAATACAGGGCTCGACATTAAGTCTTGTCCGCTTGTCCGGGACAAGTGGATTTTTTGTAGGGCAAGTGGAAGAGAAATTTACTTGCCCCACTGGACAAGTTAAAACTCAAACAAAGTAAAATGCCATGTTACTTCACATTATGTGCCACTCATTACGTCTATGTTACCGATTTGAAACGATACATTTTTTCCCCCACAATCTGGGGCAGCGGACCCAGCGGTAGCCAGTCAGCGGGCCACTAACGTTAGACCCAGCCCGCTGTTAAGCTCATTCTCTGTAAGAAATGCAGCATTAAAGCACGGCGAACCAGCAGAAAACAAGAGACCCGGTGCTAAGACGGCACCGGTGCCTTAACGACCGTTATCTATCGGACCGAATTGCAACGCGGATTTCGGTGCCGCTGAAATGCCTGCGCTTCTCTCTGATGCTCCGAAAACGGACGTTAGAGGCAACCTAAACATCGCCGCATGTCACGGTAGTAAAAACTACCCTTGGCAGCAGGTAACGTTAGCCTACCGTTAGCTAGCAGCTGGAGTAACCACGGTTAAAATGCTGACAGCTAAACGGTGTAAAGGTTTGTCTGTATTTCTCTGTAGAGGAACGTATGAGTGTGCAGCTGCTGTTGTCTTCGGAAAAACAACACAGATGTTGCGTTCACTTGAAATTCGCCTCGCCAGCCTCGTGCTGCATTCAAAGTTGTTGTAAAATACCCTTTTCCAATCCAGTGGTTGTTTTTCTCGTTTAACAGAAACTTACTGGTGAAATAAGTTATTGTTATAAGTTATTGTTGTTACATTTTTAATAACTCATTTAATTTTGCCTTAGCAATAAACAAGCTGTTCTATAATGTTGTTTTTTTGTGCTCCTTTTTGAAAATATGTATACAAATTTTTGAGTTAACACCATTTAGTGGCGAAATCCATTGCTATGTCTACAAAATTATTTTAGATATAGTATAAGTTCAATTTTAAGTCACCACTACCTCTTGTCAACATATTGACTTAGTATCTCAGAATATAAACTAGGAATCTCAAAGTAATGAGAACATTTAAAATATTGACTTAGAATCTCAATATATTGACTTAATATCTCAAAATATTGGTTCAGTATCTCAATATATTGACTTAGTAACTCAGAATATTGACTAAGAATCTCAAACCAATGAGAACATTTAAAATATTGACTTACAATCTCAATATATTGACTCAATATCTCAAAGTATCGACTTAGTATCTCAATATATTGACTTTGTAACTTAGAATATTGACTAGGAATCTGAAAGTAATGACAAACTTTAAAACATTGACTTAGAATCTCAATATATTAACTTCTGCACACCGGCGTGCAACGTATTACTTTGTATTATGGAGTCTGCAGATCCTTTTTTCTTGTTGAATGGGAAATCTATTCTTGGGACTCGTTTGTTTTAACTGAATTTTATTAATGTTGATAGTGTTTGGAAGCTTTCAACGGTTTGTTCGAATTCTGCATTAACAAAAGAATTTTTTTTTTATAAAATGATAAATCTTTACCTGGACAAGTTACTTTTGAGCATGGACAAGTGAAACGCAAATGTACTTGTGCAAAGGACATGTGCCTCAAAAAGTTAATGTCAAGCCCTGTAATATGCAGGTTACAACATAAATACTAATACAATATTTAAATGTTGATTATTTTGTGTCTATTGAACTTGTCAATATTCACAAAACGAAAGAAGACTACGAAAAAACAATGCTTAAAACCTTTTTTGGCCTCGGATTCCCTTGCACTGACTTTGACAGCTTGGTCAATGATGTTTTCGCAAATGACTTTCTGCAGGCTGTGCTTCAGGGACTTCAGCTCGGTGAAACTGTTCACATTAAAAACATGCCTATCAGTGGGGTGAGACGCCATGTCCCTCAGTTCTTCCATGTTGGCATCTTTGATTCCTACAGAGTATACGGTGACATCAGCCCGACGGAGACGGATTGCTGCTTCATGCACGCTGTCCTGGGATTCACCGTCGGTGATCACCACCGCCACCTGCTGGACATTCTTACTTTTCCTGCTGCCCTTTTCCTCAATGAAGATATTGTCCCAAGTGAAGTTTAGGGCAGCTCCAGTGTTCGTTCCACCTCCTCTGTAGGGCAGGATGTTGATGAACTGGAGGATTTCCTCCCTGTTATTGAACGTGTCGAGGTAGACCTGTGGTGTGGACTCCTCGTTGTACGTAACGATGCCCACTCTGACTTTATTCGGTCTTACATCCAGGCTGCTCACAATCGAGTGCAGGAAAGTGCGCACCAGCTTAAAGTTTTCTTCTCCAATGCTTCCCGACTCATCAACGATGAACACAATGTCTGCAATATTGGCTCCTTTGCAATCTGTGAAAAGGAGTGTAATAAGTTAACTTGAGCCATCAGCTACTTAAACATTCAAATATATATTTGAAGATGAAATTATTTATAGTTTGGTGATTTGCGATCCTAAAAGGTTAAAAGTATGGCATAAAATAATTTAAAGGTGATTTCTTTAAAATCTACTTTCTATCTACTCTCATAACAGCATTCAATTACTTTTTTTTTCTCCAAAAATGAACTCAGATAGTCATTCTTATTTGTTCCTCTCTGCCTGTAAAGCAGCTGTACAATGTCCACTTCCAGACACTAATGACAAGAATTACAACGACTGGTTAGGTGGCTGAGTGCCCAAAGGAATGACGATTCTCACCTTCAGTAATGTCGTCCTTTTTCTCAGTCACAATGGAATCCTTCAAAATAAGTACTCTGGGAGAATCAAATGCGTACCCAGAAGTGACAAAACGTTGTAAGGCATCCATACTTGCACCTGCACTCATCCCAACAACAGTAACCCCTGCTGATTTGATCTTTTGAGCTTCCTTAGACACAAGATCATCTGAGTCTCTTCCACTCACAACGACCAGGAACTGTCGGGCACCTAGGTGTGCACGACCCCCCGCCTCACTGGTAAAAAAGCGAGTGTTGGCATCTTGCAGAGCCCTACCCAGGTTACGTGGTTGGTTGGGTTGTGGGCGCAGGCGGAAACCTCTGACAGCAGTCATGAGTTGCTGTTTAGTTTGATGAACATTGAGAAGGAATTCAACCTGGGTATCTTGACCGTACTGCGCCACACCGACACGGTAGGTGGATGCTCCGGCATTAATTTGATTGATCAATTTCAGAAGTTCAGATTTAAATAACGTGAACGGTTGTTGAGCTATGCCGCTGTCCACCAGGAAGAAAATATCTGCAAACCTTTCAGCCAAAGCTGCAAGAAGAAGAAAAAACAAACATTATTACATTCTGTTACAGTTTAATACAGTCAAGTCAATATTGACTTGACTGTATTAACTCCTCCCAGCCACCTCTCAAAGTTATAGCTAGTTCGTCATAGTTGAGGAGTGGTCAAATAATTCAGCCTGACCTTTCAACCCCCAAAAGATGCATACAAATTTAAATATTTTCAGGTTTTGACAAGCAAAAGCTGAATGTACAAACAATATGGTGCCAAACTCTATTTTTTCAGGCTTAACACCACTACTTTTCTCATGTCTAGCAGGTCCAACACCGTGAATACCCATTTGCATTTGTAAACTTCGCCATGTCTCACCCCTTTCTATGATGGTAGGCTTTGAGTGGGCCATTTGGAACAGGTAAACTTTTGTCTTAGTATACAGTACAGGCCAAAAGTTTGGACACACCTTCTCATTCAATGCGTTTTCTTTATTTTCATGACTATTTACCTTGTAGATTCTCACTGAAGGCATCAAAACTATGAATGAACACATATGGAATTATGTACTTAACAAAAAAGTGTGAAATAACTGAAAACATGTCTTATATTCGAACTTCATGAGGTAGTCACCTGAAATTGTTTTCACTTCACAGGTGTGTCTTGTCAGGGTTAATTAGTGGAATTTTTTCCCTTATTAATGGGGTTGGGACCATCAGTTGTATTGTGCAGAAGTCAGGTTGATACACAGCCAACAGCCCTATTGGACAACTGTTAGAATTCATATTATGGCAAGAACCAATCAGCTAAGTAAAGAGAAACGAGTGGCCATCATTAATTTTAACAAATGAAGGTCAGTCAGTCCGGAAAATTGCAAAAACTTGGAATGTGCCCCAAGTGCAGTTGCAAAAACCATCAAGCGCTACAACGAAACTGGCTCACATGAGGAACACCCCGGGAAAGGAAGACCAAGAGTCACCTCTGCTGCTGAGGATAAGTTCATCCGAGTCACCAGCCTCAGAAATCGCAAGTTAACAGCAGCTCAGATTAGAGACCAGATGAATGCCACACAGAGTTCTAGCAGCAGACACATCTCTAGAACAACTGTTAAGAGGAGACTGCGCGAATCAGGCCTTCATGGTCAAGTAGATGCTAGGAAACCACTGCTAAGGAGAGGCAACAAGCAGAAGAGATTTGTTTGGGCCAAGAAACACAAGGAATAGACATTAGACCAGTGGAAATCTTTGGTTTGGTCTGATGAGTCCAAATTTAAGATCTTTGGTTCCAACTGCGCCGTTCTTTGTCTGTGGCACGCAGAAAAGGTGAACGGATGGATTCTACATGCCTTGTTCCCACCGGCAAGCATGGAGGAGGAGGTGTGATGTGTGGGGGGGTGCTTTGTGGTGACACTGTTGGGGATTTATTCAAAATTGAAGGCATACTGAACCAGCATGGCTACCACAGCATCCTGCGGCGACATGCCATCCCATCCGGTTTGCGTTTAGTTGGACCATCATTTATTTTTCAACAGGACAATGACCCCAAACACACCTCCAGGCTGTGTAAGGGCTATTTGACCAAGAAGGAGAGTGATGGAGTGCTGCGCCAGATGACCTGGCCTCCACAGTCACCGGACCTGAACCCAATCGAGATGGTTTGGGGTGAGCTGGACCGCAGAGTGAAGGCAAAAGGGCCAACAAGTGCTAAGCATCTCTGGGAACTCCTTCAAGACTGTTGGAAAACTATTTCAGGTGACTACCTCTTGAAGCTCATCAAGAGAATGCCAAGAGTGTGCAGTAATCAGAGCAAAGGGTGGCTACTTTGAAGAAACTAAAATATAAATATATATGTTTTCAGTTATTTCACACTTTTTTGTTAAGTACATAATTCCATGTGTTCATTCATAGTTTTGATGCCTTCAGTGAGAATCTACAATGTAAATACAGGGCTCCAGACTAACTTTTTTCACTAGGAGCACAGTGGCCCCCAATGGAAAATTTTAGGGGCGCAACCAGAAAATTTAGGGGCACACAACGTAAATCAACATGCTAACTAAATATTCACAATTCTACTAAGTTCCACTGTATTACTAATAATTACTTTGAGAATAGATGCAGAAATTACAATGTGCTGTTTCAAATTCAGTGTCACTTTTGAAGATTCAACATAGAAGGCACCATTGCTGTCATGACAGTAAACAAAATATTTTAAAAATATACCTAGTCTATAATTACAATAAATTCAACTTAAAATTAAACATGCATTGTTTAGGCTACTACCCTTAGGATTGGGTACCTTTCGCATCTGAACCAATATCGGTACAGATACCTGAAATTCTGTTCCAGTACCCAACGGTACTATTTACCGTACTTTCCCTCTGTAATTACAAGACAATTATTTCAGTTGTAAAAATAATTCTAAAGCTATTTATCCTATGTACTTAGAACATTATATTAATTTATTAGAATATTTTACACTCTAAAGAAATTAAACAAAAATAAAAATCCTTAACCTATTAAATTGAATAATTATTAATTTCATACTCACTGTAACTTTTATTCTTGTATTTGTATATTATTATATTTTAGCCTGTTTTATTTTCATCATGACCGTTTTGAAATGCTCTTTAATGTTTCATGTAAAGCACTGTGAATTGCCTTGTTGCTGAAAGGTGCTGTAGAAATAAAGTTGCCTTGCCTTCATACCTCAGCCTGTCAGTCAGCCGCCAGGGCACAGAAACCACTGTGACTGCTGCTTGTCTCAGAGGAAGTGTAACGTCAACAGCACTTAATACATCCATGCAACAGCACCGCTTTTGCCTCGCCATTAAAGGGGTGATAAAATGCAAAACTGATTTTACCTTGTCATAGTTGAATAATGACAGTTTAGTGGGTAACAAGGACATACATAGAACCTCTAAATCCCATTGACACCTCTTTTCTCTGCAAATCTCACAATTTGAAACTGCCTCTGAAAACAGGCAAATCTCAACAAGCCGCCTAGTTGACGTCAACTCGGCGGTTCCTCCTCATTTGGCTCTAGTCTCTTTCTTTGTCACGCCCCAACATTTACATAGGCTACACAACTGACCTGAGATCAGTTAGTCTTCTGAATCTAGGTCATGCAGATCTCATAAATTGTATACATTGTTCATCTGCTATTTTACCATTCAATTCACTTCTGAGACTTTTTTATGCGAGAAATCAACAATGTAGAGGTCAAATATGGGCCATTTTACAAAAATGTATGGCTTATTGCAAATTTTGTCCGACTGTGTGTCGGAGTTCAGCGGCCGGTGCTGCCTGTATTGCTGCCTCGCCACCTGGCCTGCCTTCCTTCACAGACCCCGGCCTGCTGTGAGCTCCATTGAGCTCCATCAAGGTTGGCAGCCCACGGCACTTCATACCCGCGCAAAGTCACCGTTTTTTGGGTGAATGACCCAAATAGATACCAAACGCTGCTGCCCTGACAGAGCTCCAGGGCCTGCAGTTCCCCTCTTCCTAATGCCAGATGTGTGTGAGTGAGAGTGCGGTCAGCGAGCTTGTTACGCCAGCAATCTCTTACCACAGATTCCAGTTAATCTTAAAATGTGTGTAATTATGTGTTGAGTTATTTAAACAAACGATTGGGGAAATAAACGCCGCTTGTCCGCGAGTCTCATTGATAGAGCCTGCGGCTGGATGGAGCTCTATCAATGAGAGCTAGCTAGCCTCCTCTTAGAATTCCTCTGAAATTCACAAAAATTCATTAACTTGAAATCGGACACCATTGTTAGCTTTATAAGACCCTTAGGTAGATGTTGTATACGTGGCATGGCGAAATTCAAACTGTAAATATACTCGAATAATGCCGAAAAGGAAGCTAACTATCCGTGATTTGTAGCTACACATAGCTAGGATTGAAGGGACAGTCGCAGCTAACGAAACACCTAGTCTTCACAAATATTAATTAACTTGAAATCGGACACCGTTGTTATCTTTATAAGACATTTAGGTAGTATAAGTGGCGTGACATGTGTGTAACATGTGGTAAGAGATTGCTGGTGTAAAAGCTCGCTGACCGCGCTCTCACTCTCAAACAACGGGCCATTTAGCTAGCAGGAAGATGGGAGTTGCAGGCCCTGGAGCTCTGTCAGGGCAACGTAGTAGTCCATGCTGTGGGCTGCCAGCCGTGACGGAGCTCCAAGTACCTCATAGCAGGCCGGGGTCTGTGAAGGAAGGCAGCACCGGCGGGCGGCGAGGCAGCACCGGCGGGCGGCGAGGCAGCACCGGTGGCTGAACTCCGACACACAGTCTTACCAAATTTGCAATTAGCCATCAATTTTCGTAAAACGGCCCATATTTGAGCTTTATATAGTTGATTTCTCACTTTAAAAAGTCTCAGAAGTGAATTTAATAACAAAATAGCCCGACAAACAATGTATAACTTTGCAGTGTCTGAAATATGAGACTTGCTGTCGAGTCTCCCATATGTTTCTATGTAGTTTGCTCAAACCAATCAGCGTGTAGCTCATTCTGAATATTCATGAGCATACCATATTTGGAAGAAAAGCTCTTGTTCCAAATAGAGCCATATTCACAGGGTAGTTAAGGGCCTAATAAAATATCATTCGGGCAATTTTCAGCCCAACCAATGTTACATACCCCATTAGGAGACCTTAAGGAACAGTGTAAAATACCCTATATAATCATTCTATCACCCCTTTGATATCATATCGCAGCAAACGCTGTCTTCATGAAGTTTTTAAAAACTGTAACCATACTTGCAACCACTTTATCGGCATTGCCGTGACTTCAACAAAACTGCAGAGCCGACGTAGTTTGCATCGTCTGCACCTCTGGGTGTGTGTTCGAGTGTGTGTGTTTGTGTCAGAGCTCTGCTCTCTGTCAACTTTCAGAAAAGACGGATAAGCTTGCGCTTATGCGCTCAGGTACCGAAATTTCAACGTTTAACGTGTAAAACAAGGGGGCAAATTTACTGGTCGCACATGTGCGACTGGATGTAAAATTCAGTCACACACTCTCAAATTTTGGTCGCAAAATGGCACCATTTGGTTGCAGTCTGGAGCACTGAAATAGTTATGAAAATAAAGAAAACGCATTGAATGAGAAGGTGTGTCCAAACTGTCCAGACTGCGTAGAAACTGCATAGAAACTGACACCTTAACTATGCAAATTTTTTCCTGCGTTCTTCAAAACCCTTACTGGAAATGACAGTAATCAAGTTGAACTTTTTGACAAAATGGCTACCAAAGTGGACTGCAGATTGTAAGAGTAGTAAACCAAATGTAAAGTAGACCCTAAAGGTTAGAGCCAGGGTGGGATAATCAATCAATCAATTAATCCCTAGTTAAGATTCTCAACTTCATAGATCCATACTATATAAGCAACCACAGATGCTTTCAGCATTTAAAAAGATTTTTTCTTTATAGTTATTTTCTATTATTGTGAAATTAACAACTAGGCAACTATATAATGTTTCCTCCAATCCTTTGCCTTACCTTCCTTTTGAGCTACCACAGAGAGACAAACAGTTTCCAGCAGCATTTGCATCTGCTCCTGCAGAGCCTGATAGCTATCTAATGAGTGAAGGAAGCGATCTGGAGGCCAGTTGGCGATGGACTCAAGCTGCTTCCGGTTGGCTTCTCCCACCCCGATGCCAAACACAATGACTCCGTCCTGCCTAAGCTTCTGGGCGGGTTCCTTAACCTCATCAGTGGAGTCCCCATCTGTGATAACTATAGCGATCTGAGGCACCCGTTGGCCAACTCGGCTTCCCGCCTCTTTGGTGAAGTACTGCTTCTGGAGGAAGTCGATGGCTTTTCCTGTTTCAGTGCCTCCTCCTAGGAGTTGAATTCTTTCCACGGCAGCCAGCAGAGACTTCTTGTCAGAGTGATCCTTCAGCAGGAACTCCTGTCGACGTTTATCACTGTACTGAGCCAAGCCGATGCGAACTTTGTTGGGGCCAATGTCGAGGGCTCTGATGAAGTTGCGGAGAAAAGACCGGACCTCCTGAAAGTTTCCAGGGCTGATGCTGGAGGAGCCATCAACTAGGAAGACGATGTCGGCCACGGTGGCTTTTTCACAATCTGAAGAGGGGGGAGAACAAGGTCAGCATAGCACGAGCCAAAATAGGGTGTTCTGGGTAAAGTCTCAGTGTAAAATTAGAGCTAACAATGTCACAGTGAGTATGTTTAGGATTTTTGGATGTTTGGATATTTAAAATAAGGCCTTTTTTCCGATTAAGACATGTGTGATGTGACGGTATTATTCAGCTAAGAACAGACCTGCCCCTACTGCTGAAAAAAATCATGAAGCAAACATGAATCCCAAACATTTACTGTGTTTGACGGCTCATTTACAAACAAACACAACTTTACACGGTCCGTTTAAATCCCCACCTGTTCTCTGAGCAGCGATGCCAGACAGCAATGCTGCTAAGATGAGGCTGAAGACCAAACTGGTTCTTCCCATCATGCTGGGATGGCTCGTGAGTTTCTCCCTTCCTACAACACAGATAGAACAGGAGTTAGTGCAGAACGTCATTGTATTGGTTCTCATCAGCAAACTCTGCAGACTGAGATATTTCGGAAGAGGATATTAAAGAGGCCGGCGCTAGAACGGAGCGTTTCAGACAGAGGGAGACTACAGGTATATTCAGACAGACAGTATGAGAAAAATTAAGTGTTTTAGGAACATTAAAGCATCAGGGTTCAACGGGCAAGTAAAAAAACAAAGATTCTACTTGCTTGAAGTTATATTTTACTGGCCTCTATAAAAGAAAACAAGGAAAGACGTCGGAAAAAAGGAAAGAAAAACAAAAAAAGTCACAAAATAAGCATCAAGGGAAAAACGGCAAAGAAATATCCCAAAAATAAATTTAAAAAAGCAGACAAATATGTACGTACGCGTTACAACACACATGGAGATCATACCTGCCAACACTCCCAGGTTTCTCCCGTTTATTAGCCCTATCTCCCGGACCCTTCCCAGTTTGGTATTTCTCCCGGGAAACTCCCCTAATTTGCAGGGCCCAAACTCCTTTATAAATAATCAGAACAAAATGTTTGTCTAATGTTGACCAGTTGCCAGATCTTGTATGAAACGCATCCACACAATCCACACACCATATACAATTTTCATACCGTTTGTCACCTCAAACTGGCAACCTATAACCCTCTACCTGGCAACCTATAACCCAGTTGATCTCCGTGCAAGCCAATGAAAATGGCAGGTGAAGACGGTGTTTCCCGCACAAATCTCCTGGATTTTGAAAACTAAATGTTGGCAGGTATGACGGAGATGAGAAGGGTATGTATCAGGGTTCGTACACCTTTTCCAAGGTCAAATTCAAGCACTTTTCAAGCACTTTCAAGGTCCATTTTAAAGCTTTTTCCAGCACCTTACACCACCGTAAAATATATACCAATACATAGTCAAAATTATTATTTAGTGTTTTTGTCACATTAAAAGACATAATGCTATAAACAGCCAAAATTGTGTTTCGTAATAGCAGAAGGATCAGATATTTAAGCAAAACACAAGTTTTATTTTTCAAAATGTAGACTATGCTTGTTATCTAACCTGCCTGAGTCAACGTAAAAACAATTACCCCAAACAAAATCACTCGACAGGTTCACTTCAGTAACCCTAAATTATCATCTTCTCTTCATGGTTCATAACATAACACACAGCAAGACAGCTATGGAGAGGAGCGGGAGGGAGGATCTGAGCCAAATGACATGCAGCTGGGTCATTCTGTGTCAAAATCCAGGAAAACTGTTTCTGCACCCTCTTAGATTTTGCTCAAAGTTTATGCTAACCTTAATGTCAGTGTTTTCACACTTTTTTCCAAATCTAGGGAATGCCGTACAAACTTGTAATGGTTAAGTCATATTGACATGTTTGTCTTCCATCCTACAAAGTTTGTGCTGCCTATGAATTAATGTCCAAATATTGCTTCCCAGATATTGTGATTTTCAGGCTGTAAAACTGAATAATTTCAAGGGCTAATAAAAATATGAAGACACAGGATTTGAACACAAATATTTTGCAGGCCTTGGTTTTGGGACACATTCTTGATATAGACAAGGTTTGAACAACATTTGAGACAGTGCAACAACAACCTTTAATTCCATTTTAACCCAGAAGAATGACAGTGCACAGGCACCTGCCTGATAAATAGCCTATATTAATTGAAAAAAAAATGTATTTCATTGCCAAGACATATATATTTATCTACTGGAATAGAGCAGTGTAAATATTGCAGAAGGCCATCCTCAACATTACAGTAGGCTACTTGTATGACATGTATGACGAGTATGGCTATGTTCACTGCATATGCTACAAATGAACGTGCCATGACAGACATGCAATACTAACTTTACATTATCACACCAAGTCCTCCCAGTCACTTAGCCTGCGAATTTACTGAAGTTACTAGCGTAAACAAATAGGCTCTAACTGACGGTAACGTGTACTGTAGGCTACTTCAGTTTGCTTACCTGAAACTTACTTCATGTGACTCGAGAGCGCAGACTCGCCCATTGTGAAAAGCTGCACATCTTTTTTGCAGACTTTACAAGAGGCAACTCGTTGGGTTTGTCCCCGTTTAATCCATAATTTATATTTTTCATCTTCCAGCCAACGTTCATCAATCAGCTATCCTAGCCTTAACCACTCAAGGTCAATACCTAACCCCAACCAATCGAGCTGCTTCCTAGGGCGGGTCTTGGCGTGGTGGCAGATCGCAGTCACAGATGCACAAGCGAGCAGGTTTAATTTTAGGCTCTCCAACATTTTATTTCTCCATTTAATAAACAAACTATTCAGTCAGATAGGTATTTGTTGTGAAAGAAATACATTTACAATTTCAAGCATTTTATCCAAAATTCAAGCACTTTTCAAACCTTGAAAACACAACATCAAAATTCAAGCATTTTCAAGGATTTCAAGCACCCGTATGAACCCTGAAGTATGGACTTATCTAACTCTGGGGGATACGGTGAATAAGATTAAGTCCCAATAAGTGTTCCTCTAAAATAATCTGTCTGGCTATCTCGTGTTGTCGTCCCATCGACCATGCAACGTTTAGTTTTTCTGGGTCTATAAATAAAACTATTTGGTCGTCTTTTTCGATACTTTTGTCGCTTTTCCCGAAGTTTTTTGTCACTTTTTTCCAATGTTTTTGTCACCTTTTTCAATGTTTTTTATCGATTTTCTTCTGCGCTTTTTATAGTTTTTTACGACATTTTTGTCACTTTTTTCAACATTGTTTCATTTATTTTTTTCAAATGCTACAAAATTGAATTAAACACCAAAATTCAATGAAAGTAGTGAACTGATCATTCATTTTACTTGTGAAGAGTGTTGTATGGAACCATCTATGTTATTTATTTTTTTGACAATTTGGTTGAAAGAAACCCAAATTTCAGACCTTTTGAAAACGGGTGAAATTTGCTTATGATCGACCCGTCTTCCAGAAGAAATTATTTCGGGCTGAATGGAACCTGGCAAAGGATATCATGTGTTCTGGGGCCGCATTTATAAAACTGTGCGTAGATTCTATTCTGAAAGATTTTGTGCGCAAAAACAAAATTCTGATTTACGGACATGCGTTACCTTATGCAAGGTCGTCCCATATTTGTCCTAATAAGGTCCATATTAATCAATCAATGAATATAGCAGCCTTGTAAAGAAGCCCTTGATGACCAATCATGAAACGAAAAAATGGGGAAAAACCACGATTCAGTGATTGTGAGATCGAGGTGCTCCTAACAGAGGTAGAACATCGAAACAAAAAATATATTTTTTTTACACAGTCTTAATACTTAGCTTTAGCTCAATTACCAATGATATATACATCATTTATGGTTGATATTTGCCATTTACCCCTGTGAGATCACATTTACAATCATATGATCATTTTTGTTTTTGGTGAGAAAACAAGGAAATTCAATTATAAAAAAGGTAAAAAAAATAGAAACAAGATTTTGGATCATTATTGGTGCTTATTTCTTAGAACTTAATCAGAACAGGTGAAAGTGTTGTACATATGTATGTTTCCCATAAACATAAATATATATTGATTTGATTACAGCAAAGACAACGTCGGCAGTATTGACGGCAAAATAGGCTACAGAATATTTGGTTCTGTGTTGACAGGTGCCATATTTGAAAATCGATAATTATTCTTTTCTTTTTTTTTTTTATTACATTTATATATCTGCATTTATATCAAAACCTAGAGACTTCCAAACATCAACATGTCATTTATTAATATGTATTCATGTCAAAATGACATATAAACATCTTTTCGTATTCTATTTTGCCTGGAAACGCTTCCAACAACACGCTTGCGTGTCGCGTGAAAAATAGGCATCGGTCCTATTTCTAGCATGCACGCATTTACGAGACGTGCGTGTCACACAGGCAGTGTGCAAGCTCTAACTTGTTAACATGGGAACCAAAATATGAACAGACAAGCCACGCAGCTGACACGCTCACACCACGCAGCAAGTGTGCAGGGGGGCCTTATTCTTTCTTGTCTTCTGGATGAAGAATTAACAAAATAAGTATGAAGGGACGTTTCACAGTTCCACATGTTTTCACAGTTGATTTCACAGATTTTTTTACTTCAATTCATGCAACATCTTCCCAAGAGTCAACAAGGAATTGTGTTAAATAATCCTGATTTCAATATTGACCAAAGTAATTCTGATTATGATTTTCTTTCAGCCCTTTAAGTTTACAGATCAAACCTGTAAAATCCACACTGCTGTTACATTTGCATCACTGCACACGTAAGTGAAAAAAAATTCAAAGTTACTTACAGATCTGCTGTGGCATGTGCTCCTCCTGCACCCAAACACAGGAGTCCCACAGTCATGTAGCTGCAGGCTCATTTTTTGAAGGATGAAGAAGAGGAGGAGGGGTAGGAGGAGGAGGGGTAGGACCAAGCCGCCAAGACTCCTCCCTACATCTCCCACCACATTCTGCAGGAGAAAAAGGAGAACATTTTTTAATTTGTGTGTGTGTGAATCAGAGTAGGCTTGTAACAAAATACTTGACAAATTTCACAGGAATCTAGCCTGGCCTAGAGTTTTCTTTTTTTTCCTGGATTAAACATGTAACGAAATGCAGAAAGAAAGGGCTAACAGCACAGGCAACCATATAACAACAGGTTAGGTCAACGAGTCCAATCTATTCCCCTTATGTTGGGGCTTTCAGAAACAAACTGAAACCTACACTGTACATTTGCTACCGTAAACTGCCAATGTATTCGCTGCTTCGATAGCCGGCAGCTGTCTGCTTTGAACACATTCACGTCACACTCTCTCTCATGGAGCCTACACGCTAACCACTGAGCTTCCCTGGTCTTAGAACACAAAGATATCCTGCCAGAACATACTTTCCAATCCATTGTTTTAGGAGTACATAACCTATTTGTACTAGTGTAGAAGTTTGGTATCATTTCGGGCATTATTAGTGGGGTCATTTACGAGATACATCACGCGCCCTTGCGCTAAGCTATTCAGCTGATAACGCTACTACGCTAACTCTCCTAATGTTCGACCCAGGTGAAAAAACCTTCTGGGGGGGTGTTCAGCTCGAGGTCATGGTGCAAAGGACCCTACGGTGAAATTACTCCGAACCATCACTTTAAGCTGTGCTTGAAGCTGTTGTCCTGTGAGCCGCCTATCATGCAAGCTGTTGACTCTCAGAAACTTGTCTTCTGATTCTGTTGTGGCTTTGGGTCTGCCAGACCTCTTCCTGTCAGAGCTTCCCCCAGTTTTCTAAGTGCCTTTTGATGGCGAAGAATACTGTACTCACTGACACCTTGACTTTCTTCGCAATTTCTCTGTAGGAAAGACCAACATTCTTAAGTGTTATGATGGTCCGTCTCTGTTCCATTGTTAATTGCCTTTTTCCCGCCATTTTTATGGCAACACACTACTTTCTGCAGTACAATACTGTTCAAATAATGCTCACGAGGGTACGGTACAACAGTGTGTAGTCTATATCCACCACGTTCCACTTTCGGGATTGTTCAGGTGCAAATTCCACCGGATGAGTTTAATTTCAGACAGATGTCCGTCCCCTTCCTCTGTGTTGGCGTTCTAACCTCCGGTGGATTTGTGAGGACTATGGTTAACTGCTCCTCAGATCTCTGCAGGGTAAATCCAGACAGCTAGCTAGACTATCTGTCCAATCAGAGTTTTCTCTCGCACAACTAAAACTACTTTTGAACGTACACGTTCCACCAAAACAAGTTCCTTCCCGAGACTATTTTTCAGAGGCACCGTTGCCCGTCCGGTGCTTAGCGCCCAACATGTTCTTTTCCCATCCAGGAATACTGTGTGGACTAGCCAGAAGGTCTGGCAATGGGAAACTAGATTATCTGTAAAATATAGTGTTTGGTGTTTTAAGCCCCCAACGTCATCTTCCAGGCAGTGCTGCCTGTAAGGCACTAGGATTAGGCAATGGTTTTGGGTTAGGGGCCTTGAAGTCGACGGTTGCAGCGCTGCCTTGAAGTTTCAATGTTTTTTACATTTAAACAATGTTACAAGCTGCAAGGTGTTTTACTGACCATGTGTCTGAAATGCCAGTTGGCCGTGGCGCTGCCAGGTGGAGTTAGGCGGCGCTGTGGAAAAGGTCCAACCAGGAGCAGCGCTTTGCCAGATGGCCCTCTGCAACGCCTCCCTGATCCCTCTCTGAAATCAAAATAATTGTCAGTTTGAGGGGTATCCTGAGAGAGCACAAGGGGATAAAAGACTATGGACTGAAAGAACAAAAAGACAGCACAGGATGTCTTGATAACCCATCCTAAATTACATTACATGTCTTAAGTATTGCTGTATGAGGCATGTTTTCATGGATCAGTATTGGTTAAAATAACGCAGATCATTTCTTTACTTAGTTCAGATCAACAATTTAAAGGGTAACTTTGGTTTTTTTTTTTCAAAATGGACCCCATTTTCCCATGTTTGTGTCTCAGTGATTAATGGGAACAACAATCTTTGAAATTTATCAAGTATTGCAGCGGCAAAACAAGCTGCAATGAGACGTTAATGGACAAATGTTTAGCGTCAGTCAGCGTCCACTAAAAGTTCTGTTTTTGCCACTGACAGACGCAGATTATTATTGATAAAACCAGAATATGGCACTGAGAATTATGTTGTATATAATTTGTCAAAAAGGCAAAGATCCTTATGTGCTCAAGTGAGATCTGGTGTTTTGCCATTGACTATTGAAACAGGACGATATGTTAATGTAGAGGAGGAGAAACGGATCTGTCCTATGTGTTGTTTGAATGATGTAGAAAATGAGTTCCATTTTGTTTTCTATTGTCCTTTTTATCGAGAGTAGCGTGATTTTTTGTTTTGTAGGATAAAAGCAGAGATTGATTTGGTAAAATGGATGATGCTCAAAGATTGAGATGGCTGTTGAAACATATACATTGGCTAATTATTTAGATAAGGCCTGGGAGAAGAGGAAAAAAGCTCTTTATCGAGTGTAGATGAGAACTAGTTGTTTATGTGTGGTATGTGTATACGTGTATATACATATGTGTATGTGTATATGTGTGTATGTCTATATATTTGTATTCATCCGAAAGATTTGTATATGCAACAGGAAGATGTTTGTTAAATAAGTAAATTTGTGGTGTCTTGTAATCCCATGTGGGATGGGGCAAAATATTTGGCATGACACAAAAATAAAATATAACTAACTAACTAACTAACTAACTATTCTAAGAGTCTGACAACATTATGGAAAGGATCCCTACAGAGATAGACCTTTTAGTTAAAGAGTAAGATCCTTTTTGTTTAACACGAAACAGCCCTGAAATCACCATCAACAAACCCACCAGACTCCATGTAAATAATCAGGACTTTTCATTGTGATATTTTGTGATTACATTTTGAATCTGCAGCGTTCTCTGTCAGGTAAATATAGTAGTACAATGTCTTCCTCTGATGTAGAAGTAGCCTACACTGTAAGTCAGTAGTAGGCTATACAGTGGAGTTGCATAATGAAGTGGTTTGGGGTCCTTCTGTAAGTAATTTTGGGGTACAATTTGGTTTTGAAAAATTCTACAAGCAGCAATACCACAGGACAAGCAATCGGCCCATTCCAAACAGGCCCATTTTCAACAGGCACTGTACTAGTATTTTTAAATTAGCATTCTGCAACAACAAAAAATCTCCCGTTCCCCCTTTTCTTTTTACAGACGTACAGAAAACTCAAAGTGTTGTACTGGTTTTCAGTTACTTAAAAAATAATGGAGCGGGTTAGATATGTTTTCTGATCTCTATCAACGGACTGATAACGACTGAATGACTCTCTGAGTGAGAGAGAATAAAAAGCTATTTGGATGGTGACAGTTGTTGTCTGTGGTCCATCATGCTGTCAAAACGCCTTCAAATATTAAGATATCTGACAATTCCAAAGACCTTCTTATGTTTGAGTTCTGGCCTTTTAATTAATGGCTCCACATCTGTAAAGATGGAGTTCCCCCAGCTGCTGCTACAACAACAACTTTTCTAATCTTTTAGCTCCATCTACAGGTGGAATCGCATTAAATGCTACAGATTATTACTTCAGTAAAAGTACTAATGCCACACTGTTAAAATACTCTGTTACAAGTAAAAGTCCTGCAGGGAAAATATTACTTAAGTAAAAGCCTGTAAGTATCATCAGGAAAATGTAAATGTGTAAAGTAACTAGTAACTAAAGCTGTAACAGATGAATGTAGTGGAGTAACTAAAGTAACTAGTAACTAAAGCTGTAACAGATGAATGTAGTGGAGTAACTAAAGTAACTAGTAACTAAAGCTGTAACAGATGAATGTAGTGGAGTAAAACGTACAATATTTCTCTCTGAAATGTAGCGGAGTAGAAGTAGAAAATGGCAGAACATGGATACTCAAGTAAAGTACAAGTACCTCGACATTTGGACTGAAGTGCAGTACGGGAGTAAATGTACTTAATTACATTCTACCTCTCATACCACGTAATATTAAACTTAAGGGAGACCTATTATAAAGCGTTTTCTAGTATTTTTGCGGTCGGTAATGTTGAAAAAAGCTACAACCCACACACAGACGTGCACGAGACATGTCCCGAAAACAACAGACCACCCCCCTACCCCTCCAGAAAAAAACAAGCAACAACGTACCTGTCGACAGAAACCATGGCATCCATGGCGGCAACGGCAACTTTTGCTGAGGTTTCTCCCCCATTCTCCAGTAACTGCTGAGTTTCCACAGGCAGCCTCAAAATAACGGCGGAAAAGTGCCCGGATGTTCACCGTTTTCACCTTTTCCGTTTTAGCTAGCTAGCTAGCTAGCTAGATAACTGAAATTGACAACTATTGCAGAGCAGTTAGCTAGGTTAGTAGCTAGCCAATGACAGGGCAGACTCGCAAATGTGCCTCCAATATATTCTCCCTCTATGGTATACCTAAACATATGCTATATTTAAAATCCTGTGAAAATTAAAATAAATTTAGCCTAGCTACGTCTCGGTATGACTAGCTACAGTGATGTTAACAGCTAACGTTAGCATTAGCTTGGCAGAGGGATGACCAGGCAGTTGGTAACCGTTAGCTGTTCAGTTTCTATCTGGCCTAAACTATGTTGGTAACGTTAAGTTTTCTACGCCGCCAGTCACACACTTTACCGCCTAAAAGTTGGGTTTAGGTAAATTTAAATAACGTTATGTATCGCTAAAAACCAGCTGGTTGTCATTGCTACAATGCTAGTGTTACTACTAAAACAAATAAAAACCTTATATACTGTCTATGATAAAAACTCACCACTCCAGCCTTGTTTAACGGAAAAAGAGCTCGCGCGGCGGGGGAAGGAGACATTTCATTGGTTCTTTGGTTCTTTCCAAGCGGACCATAAGCGAGGCACTGATTGGTGGGCGTTTTATTTTTTTTATTTTTTAGTGATGCAAAGTTCAAAACATCAAAAACTCCAAAAATATGGGCTCCTGGGTGGGTCCATATGTCAATGGGTGGGTCACCTGGTTGCACGTGTTTGGAGTTATATTCTTTTTTTTATTCAAGAGCGACAAAAAATAAAGATAATATATATTTTTAAATATAAAAAAAACATTACATCAAATCTCCGATTTTGGGGGCGTTATTACAGGATTACAGCAGCTACAGATGACGGATCTTTTTTGCACCTTTTTCAGAGCCCAGAAGTTATTTATTGCTGTCAGGGTGTAAAGACCATTTCAAACAATGTATATATAAAGTGAAGCCTATATATGAAATAGTTACCAACCCTAGCTTTAATGCAGTGTCGTAGTCTACGTGATACATATGTTTATGCAATATACCCACTAAGAAAGCTCCAGGATTTCCATGTACCCACTTAAAATGCACAATGACAAGCAACAACATACTTTCCATTATGTTTTTCTTCTTCACATAGGCTAAATAAAGGGATTTCCACCATAAATTGGTGCATAAAAGTGTATCCGAAGGACAGGAAATTAAGTTGTTGATGCTCATAACTTCCCAGGGGGAGGGCACCCAGACCCCCCCACTATGCGCAATAAGCACTTCGCTAAAGGCTGCAACATTTAGATGTAATTGTGGTGGAAGATTTCTGTCAACAGACTGGGCAATAAAGACAAGTTGTTCCATGAGAGTTTGTTCAATTTTATTATTGCTTGCAAGCAAGGAGCATGAGTTACACAGCACACATATCTGAGTACAGTGGAAGAGATCTCAAAGTAGCACTCAAAGACAAGAGTATATATATTTTTGGCAGAGGAACAGCATCCTGTTTGCACCAGGAAATATCTTGCTATAGCAGGATAACAAAACAATAAATCAGGACACATCTGGGCGTACGCGTCTGGGAGTCACTTCTCTTATGCAGTAATTTTTCATCAATGTCTGCAACATAACCTTTTCTGTCCAGACAGAAAAATCCCTTTATAGTCAACTCAACATGACCTTTCTGTCAGAACTAAAACATCCCATTACATAATTTAAGTTTTTGTTCCTTTTCAGTGTTTTTGCAGCTTTTTTAAAACATTTTTGTCGTCTGTTTTTTTTTGACAATTTGGTTTGAGGTTGGTATTGCATTTCAGAAAATCTTTTCTTTAAAAACAAACTCAAATGCACTTAATATGTTTAGTTTTTTTGAGAGTTGTTGAGAAATGTAGCTTTTTCCGAAAATTAAACCAAACTATTGTAGTATTGTATATATAGTATATCATAGTATCAGTAGAATACTCGATTACTAAAATAATTGATAGCTGCAGTTTTTTTGTGACAATTTTTTCGACATATTTGGCGCCTGTTTCATGTTTTTTTGAACACTTTTTTGTCGCCCTTTATAAAAAAAAGATAATTTTTCCAACGTTTTTGATGCTTTTTTCAGACATTTTTGTCTCTTCTTTTGTGTTTAATTTTTATGTTTTTGTCCCTTTTTTTTTTTATACATGCATACACGTCCCGGGACCTCCCTGGGTATAGTCGGAGATCTTCCCCGGTAGTTTCTCCCTCACACCAGAAGGCGGCGCCATCAGACAGGACACTCAGCAGCAGGGATGTAGAGGAACTTAAACCAAACACACCCCGTTAAACTGATGTTCATTCACAGGAACAGAGTTTACTTTAAGTTTAGAACATGTCAAGGGAAAAATCTAATGTATTAAAGTACTATTTAGAGCTACTATACTTCCACTGTATCATCACCTCCAGACTGAGCTACTGCAACAGCGTTCTTTAAGGACAGGGGCGGATCTACAGGGGTTGCATGGGTGGCAAATGCCACCCTAAAAGAAAGCCTTGCCACCCCTGCTGCCACCTCAGTTGGTAGCAACAAATTAAAAGTTACGGCCAATTTGACCATTTGAGTGCGAATCTCCAAAGTCCAATTGCAGTCAGTCAAAAACAGTTTGCTTCCCCTCTCACACATCTGTCACTCATCACCTGTGTCTTACCTTAATGCCTTTCCTGTGATAATGCCCCTTACTTCTATCATACTTCTATCTCCTATTAAGTGAGATCACATTGTATGGTCGCCTCAAATGCAGGACATTGATTACATGAGATTGACTTTGTCTGTATGACAAATTTAACTAGTATGCTAAATTTAACAAAAAGAAATCTGGGTTATCTTGAGTTGTTGCCGCCCCCTGTCCTAGTCCCCCCCCCTGTCCTCCACTCCTAGACATGAATAAGGAAATAAATAACAGGTGCCAAAAGTAAGGTCTGCACTTTTTTTAAACAAAGCGCCATGAAGGTTGTGCTTTAACAACAGAGATTCTTGGTGGAGTGCTAAACTCAAAATCCAATCGCTTTGTTCCAAAAGGTGAAGAAAAGGTAGCACATCTCAAGTTAAGAAGGACAAAATGCTCTCGTTTCACTTGTTTTAGTGACATGAAGGAGAGAAGAGATTGTGTCCCAGACAGAGAAATGACCCAGGAACAGAGAGGTACCGTATTTTCCGCACTATAAGGCGCACTTAAAAGCCTTTAATTTTCTCAAAAAACGACAGTGCGCCTTATAATCCAAAGCGCCTTATATATGGATCAATTGGTTAATTGGTTGATCCATAGTGGTTGTACATGGCGTTCAAGGCGCTCTGTCAAAATGTTTCAGTATGAAAAACCAATAAAAACAATTTAATAATAATAAAATGTTTCAGTACGACTGGTAAACTACAAAGCCGCACCGCTTGCAGCATTAGCATAGTCGCCCAACTGTTCAATTCGGACACTGAATTAAAAGAATTCGAGGGATTCGTGGACGGGGAATGAACTGAAAATGTGAGCTTTACGTGTTATACGTAACTGAACAATGTTGAGTTATGCACTAACATTTGATTTAGTGGTATCAGACTGTTTCTTTTACTACGTGTTTACTGAATTAGGGAAAAGTTCCCCTCCATGTTTGGGAGAAGAGTGAGCAAGGCTGGGAGATATTGTTAATATGCACATCAACGTTTGAACAACGTTACCATGGGAGTGATCGGAGTTGTCAGAACACTTAATAAAGTTTGACTTCATCTGACTGTTTTGTTGACATTCCCTTTAGCACAGCTCCATCTAGTGGATGCATAACGCAACCCCAGTCAAACGTCTGACTGCAGTATCTTCTATTCTATGAGCCTTATAATCCGGTGCACCCTATATATGAAAACAGTTCTAAAATAGGCCGTTCATTGAAAGTGCGCCTTATAATCAGGTGCGCCTTATAGTGCGGAAAATACGGTAAATGACTTCACTGAAGACTTGTCATTTTCATCTTGGCATGGTTGTAATACATACAGTTCAGAGCATGCTTGGGATCAACTGTGAGTTTACTAGGAAGTTCTTTTAGAAAGAACTTTTTTAATTCGGTGAAATTACAGGCAAAATAGAGATAAGGTTTAAGAGATTAACAGAATCATGGCTCCATTAAACCCAAGTAAACTTTACTGTTTGCCTGCAGAAATGTCACGTTTTTAACACGAGTAGTGGATTGGAATGATTACAGTTTTTCTCAATTGCTTAAACACATTTGCCCACTCTGACATCACATTTTCAAAACAGTTAACACACAGGATAAAACTGAAGCTCAATGGCCAAAATGACTCATTTTGTTAGCAAAATGCTCTAACACTCACAAAACATTAAAAGCATGCAACACAAGCAAATATTTCCATCAAACACCACAACTTGTGGTCAAATTAATTTATTCTTTCAATCAATCATTACACAATGGACAACAAAATACAAAATACAGCCATCAATATGAAATATGACACTTTACAAACTCAAATGGATACTGAAAAAGAAGAAAGAAAAAAGCTACCAAAGGAAACTTATGGGTGGAAATACCTTTAAAAAAAAAAACATTTAGTCCATTCGTTCTTGACGATTATGCCACAGGTTCTCATCAACATTGCATTGAATGTTTTCCCTTGCAATGCACCCAGGGAAATACCATCCATCCCTGGCAGTCCTCTGCACCTATTGCCAGGCAACCAGCATTCATTGCCTCCAGGAGGGGTATCTGCTCATATGGCCGGTGATCATACACCTTCCACCTCCAAGCAGAGAAGAACTCCTCGATTGGGTTCAGAAAAGGGGAGTATGCAGGAAGGAAGTGCATCATAATACGAGGCTGTGCTGCAAACCATTCGTTCACAAGGCGCGAGTGATGGAAAGCCACATTGTCCCAAATTATGACATACAGAGTCATGCCAGGCCTCAACAGCCCTCTCTCTTGGGGTGGAATCAGTATTTCTTTAAATGAATCAAGAAATGTGATGAGGCGTTCTGTATTGTATGGGCCAATGGTTGGTATGTGGCAAAGGACCCCATCATTGGAGATGGCAGCACACATGGTGATATTGGCACCCCTCTGACCTGGCACTGTGACAGTGGCCCTCTGCCCAATGATGTTCCTCCCACGTCTCCTCACTTTACAGAGGTTGAAGCCGGCTTCATCCACAAAAATGAATTTGTGATGTGCCCCTTCAGCTTCAAGCTCCATTATTCTCTAAGAAAAAGAGCAAATTCATAAAGCAAATTACAGTATTCCAGTCGCATGTAACTATGGTAAACAAGGTATTACAATAACAAAATCTGTACCTGCACATACTGGAATCATGCCTCCTTTACGATGTCAGAGTTTCTTTGAAATGGAACTCGGTACAGCTGCTTCATTCTGACATGGTGTCGTTTAAGGACTCAATCTATAGTTGCCAAACTCACACTGTTTATATTTCTAAATGCTCTCTGATCTGCAATTACTGCTGCCTGGATTTCATGCAGTCTGATTGCATTGTTTGCCACTACCATTACATCAGTACAACTGGACAGACCCCTGTACACTATAAATATCTTTCCTCTGCCACCAGTGTGTGGTAATGTGTGGATCCTATAAAGTAAAAGAAGCAAGCGTACCAAATTGAAATTACTGTATGACAGTCACATAAATGGGATTGATAAAACATCTGCATTACTGTAGACACAGTTTGTTCTGCTAACAGGGCAATACAGTAAAGCTGAAATACACAGTGGTATACATTACAGTAACACTGTGAATTACCTGTTCTCATTCCGAAAAAGCCTGACAATAGATGCCACAGTGCTCCGAGTCAGAATGGGCTGGACCCTTTGTCCAGCCTCTCTAAAGGACAAGCCATGATTGATGACATGGTCAATAATTGTTGCCCGAATTTCATTTGAAACTTGAGCTCGATTTTGTCCTCTTGCTGCTGCAGCTCCTCCACCACGCATACGGGCATACTCTGCATATGTGTGTGTGTGTGCACGCATGTGTGTGTGTGACTGTGTGCGACTGTGTGCGTGTGTGTGTGTGACTGTGTGTGCCTGACTGTGTGTGTGCATGTGTGCGCGTGTGTGTGACTGTGTGTGTGTGCGTGTCTGACTGTGTGTGTGTGTGTGCATGTGTATGTGTGACTGTGTGTGTGTGCGTGTCTGACTGTGTGTGTGTGTGTGTGTGTGCATGTGTATGTGTGACTGTGTGTGTGCATGCATGTGTGTGCATGTGTGTGTGTGACTGTGTGTGACTGTGTGTGCGTGCATGTGTGTGTGTGTGTGTGTGTGTGCGTGTGTGTGACTGTGTGACTGTGTGCGTGTGTGCATGCGAGACACATGTGTGTGTGTGTGTGTGTACCTCGACGAGGCGGAGGTCTGCTGGGACTCTCTCTCCGACTGAGAGACAGACTGTGTCTCCAGGAACCAGCTCTCTGGCCAGCATGTGCTCCACGTTGCCGATTTTATACTTTTTTCAAATGCACTCGGGCGCCGCATGATTAACATCGCGCAACATCAGCCACTCAATCAGCTGTTATACTGCAAGGCTGTATGTATTTTATATATACAGTGCCTTGCGAAAGTATTCGGCCCCCTTGAACGCTTCGACCTTTTGCCACATTTCAGGCCTCAAACATAAAGATATAAAACTGTAATTTTTTGTGAAGAATCAACAACAAGTGGGTCCCAATTATGAAGTGGAACGAAATTCATTGGCTATTTCAAACTTTTTTAACAAATAAAAAACTGAAAAAGTGGGCGTGCAAAATTATTCAGCCCCTTTACTTTCAGTGCAGCAAATCTCTCCAGAAGTTCAGTAAGGATCTCTGAATGATCCAATGTTGACCTAAATGACTAATGATGATAAATAGAATCCAGCTGTGTGTAATCAAGTCTCCGTATAAATGCACCTGCTCTGTGATAGTCTCAGAGGTCCGTGTAAAGCGCAGAGAGCATCATGAAGAACAAGGAACACACCAGGCAGGTCCGAGATACTGTTGTGGGGAAGTTTAAAAGCCGGGTTGGATACAAAAAGATTTCCCAAGCTTTAAACATCCCAAGGAGCACTGTGCAAGCGATAATATTGAAATGGAAGGAGTATCGGACCACTACAAATCTACGAAGACCCGGCCGTCCCTCTAAACTTTCAGCTCATACAATGAGAAGACTGATCAGAGATGCAGCCAAGAGGCCCATGATCACTCTGGATGAACTGCAGAGATCTACAGCTGAGGTGGTAGACTCTGTCCATAGGACAAAAATCAGTCGTATACTGCACAAATCTGGCCTTTATGGAAGAGTGGCAAGAAGAAAGCCATTTCTTAAAGATATCCATAAAAAGTGTCGTTTAAAGTTTGCCAAAAGCCACCTGGGAGACACACCAAACATGTGGAAGAAGGTGCTGTGGTCAGATGAAACCAAAATCGAACTTTTTGGCAACAATGCAAAACGTTATGTTTGGCGTAAAAGCAACACAGCTCATCACCCTGAACACACCATCCCCACTGTCAAACATGGTGGTGGCAGCATCATGGTTTGGGCCTGCTTTTCTTCAGCAGGGACAGGGAAGATGGTTAAAATTGATGGGAAGATGGATGGAGCCAAATACAGGACCATTCTGGAAGAAAACCTGATGGAGTCTGCAAAAGACCTGAGACTGGGACGGAGATTTGTCTTCCAACAAGACAATGATCCAAAACATAAAGCAAAATCTACAATGGACTGGTTCACAAATAAACATATCCAGGTGTTAGAATGGCCAAGTCAAAGTCCAGACCTGAATTCAATCGAGAATCTGTGGAAAGAACTGAAAACTGCTGTTCACAGCGCGCTCCATCCAACCTCACTGAGCTCGAGCTGTTTTGCAAGGAGGAATGGGCAAAAATGTCAGTCTCTCGATGTGCAAAACTGATAGAGACATACCCAAGCGACTTACAGCTGCGTAATCGCGCAAAAGGTGGCGCTACAAAGTATTAACTTAAGGGGGCTGAATAATTTTGCACGCCCAATATTTCAGTTTTTTATTTGTTAAAAAAGTTTGAAATATCCAATAAATTTCGTTCCACTTCATGATTGTGTCCCACTTGTTGTTGATTCTTCACAAAAAATTACAGTTTTATATCTTTATGTTTGAGGCCTGAAATGTGGCAAAAGGTCGAAAAGTTCAAGGGGGCCGAATACTTTCGCAAGGCACTGTATATATATTTTTGTTTTTTTGTTGGATATTGGATGTCTAACATTGCACTTTAGATGTGTGTGAATTCCCCACACCAGGAGTAATTTATATAATTCTATTTTATAGCGATTGATTACTATCTGTTAAAAACATCTTCTCTGTTCTATGCTGTATGTAAAATGTTCTATTAAAGAAAAGATAGAAAATAAAGATTTGTGTGTGCTGTAAAGTAGGGCTGGGCGATATGGAGAAAATCAGCTATCATGATGTTCTTGACCAAATACCTCGATATCGATATCGCGGTGATATTCTAGGGTTGACAACTGGTGCTTTAACAAAATATCTTCACACTTAGATTTTAGATAAATAATCATCAGTAATGTGGACATAATGACTAAGTGGGGAAAAGGCAAATAATAGAACAGCTAGAACAGTCTGGTAAGTTCAGAAAAGTACATCACTTTACTGTAATGCAGCCTTTAAAACCAGGAAAAGACAACACTTATGTCATATCACTATATTACCATATCCACAATCTAAGACAATAACTAGTCTCATATCACGATATCAATATAATATCGATATATTGCCCAGCCCTACTGTAAAGAAAATATGAAATCTGAATCGGCTAAAATCGGTATCGGCAGTTTAAACTCACTGAAAAATCTGAATCCGCCTAGAATATTGTCATCGGTGCATCTCTAACAAAAACAAAAATTGACTAACTGATAGGGCTGTGCAATTTATCAAATTGTATTTACGGTTTTGATTTTGGGTCCTAACGGTCACAAAAACAGTGTCACCTTTTTTTTCGTACATTATGTTTTGTAAGTAAAGTCCTATTTTGTCTTGTGGTCTGAATGGGATAAAAAGTTCAAAAGTTCAAAGTATGAAGGGAAAGGTCACACTTCAAGGTGTTTTCACTGTTGATTTGTTTAACTGTTTCACTGTTTTTTTTAACTTCATTTAATGCAACATCTTCCCAAAAGTCAGCGAGTAATCGTGTTAAATAATGACCAAAATAATTGAGATTATGATTTTTTTTCCATAATACTGTGGCTAACACACAGACTATGGAGAAGTAGCTCATTCAACCACACTTCAACACATCTCAACTGTCCCTTTATATGAAATATAATCATATGTATCAGACAACAAGAAAAGGCACACAAAGGAGAGCAGAATAAAGAGGAAAGATCAAATCCAAAAGAAAAGAATAAAAACCAACAAATGGAGGCTTATTTGGCTGGAAATGAGACGTTTTCTTTTCAGTCTAGACAATACTAGGTAATATACAATTCCCAACCCTTCCCAGCATCATCCAGGAAGGGATGCAAGCCCATTCTTGGAGGCATGTCAGTGCTGCCAGTGATGGAGCAACAGTGGCCTGAGTGACTATAAATATCAGCATGTTTTACACACTCAGCCAATACACAGGGGACTCACTCAAAGAGCTGACAGAGACACCCAAAGGTCTGAAGAAGTCTACTTGATTGAACAACTTGAACCATCCTAAGATGAAGACATTCTATGGCGTTGCAGTTGCAGTGGCCGTCGTGCTCACCTTTGTTTGTATTCAGCAGAGCTCTGCTGTCCCAGCCACTGAAGTAAGAACCTGATTTAAACTCATTTCATTCACTTATTAGCTTGAAATGTTTTGTCAAAATGCTAAAATGTGGTTCCTACTGTAAATGTGCACAACTCCTCAACAGGTGCAAGAGCTGGAGGAGCCAATGACCACCGAGAATCCGGTTGCTGAATATGAGGCGACATCAGTGGACTCATGGAAGGTACAAATCTTGAATTTTGGACAAACTCTAGTAAACTTAGCTGCTGTCTAAACGAACCATCGTCTCCGCTGGAGCGGTAAACCTGTGGTTTATATATTATAAGACCAAAACAGATGCATGTGGCTACTTAATATGCACCTGAATGACAAAATCATCATGTTTTCAATTTACTAAGTGACAACTGTACATGTAGTAACAGGTAGGCTATGTTATAAAAAATAGAGTATCCATCGCTACTGTAAAGGAAAATAAAAATAAAAAATCCTACCTATCCCCTAAAGAAATCAAAATGAAAATTAAAATAAATTCCCTACCGACCCATGACCTCAACTGACAACCAACCGAAAAAAACAGTTATTTCTTTTTATGCCCTACAAAGTGCCCTCATGCTCTCTATAGAAGGAGAGAGAACAGACAGAGTGGTTGATGACTAGGGTTGGGTATCGTTTGGGTTTTTTCCGATACCGGTGCTAAAGCGATACTTTTACAACAGTGCCGGTGCCTAAACGGTGCCTGAACCGGCACTTTTTAATAAAGTAAAAAAAAGAAAAAAGAAAAAAAAAAGAAGGGTAATAAACAACAGTCGGCGACATTAAAGAACGGCTTGTTTATTGCTTAGGCCATATGGTTAAAATTAAATGATTTAATAATAATGTTATAACAATAACTTATAATAATGACTTATTTCACCAGTAAATTGCTGTTGAATGACAAAAACAACCACCAGATGGGAAAAGGGTATTTTGCAATAACTTTGAATGCACCACGAGGCTACCAGTTTCAAGTGAGCGCACGTGTTGTTTAATTCCGACAACGACAGCTGTTGTGCTGCTGTCAGACTGTTACGTCCCGGTGTTGGAATCCTCTACAGTGAAATACAGTCACACTTTACACTGTTTAACGTTAGCTGTCAGCATTTTAACCCTGTTTAATCCAGCTGCTAGCTAACAGTAGGCTAACGTTACCTGCTGTTGAGTGTAGTGTAAAGTCAGGCACCAAAATTTTCATTCTTATTCGGTCTCGTTACTACCGTTTACGTCGGAACCGCTGCCCTATTGGCACCGCGTTTCGGTACCCAACCCTAGTGATGACGCTGGAGATGAACACATTGCTCATGTCTTTTGTCTTTCACACAGATGCCGTATAAAATCAGAAACAAGCGGTTCATTTCGTGTCGCTGGTGCTGCAGCTGCTGCAACCCCGCTTTCTGCGGAGTGTGCTGCTCATTCTGAGGATTCCTGCTCCAACAACTACTGTCAAATTCGGATGTTTCTAAACTTCATCATGCTGTAGTTAATGTGCATGTAGCCTACTCAGTGATGTGACTGCATCGTCCACTGGTTTTGCTAAATATCTGATACTGCTGTGGATTTTCACAATAAAGCTGAATGTCCCTAAATCAAAGTGTGTTGAAGTGTTTCAGTTACAAATAGAAGTAGAGCTTTTTCACAGAAGACATTTTGTCACAGTAGGAAAAGCATAATTATTCCGGTTTCCGGAGGGTCAAAAAACTCTTTGTTTACTTGTGTGTCGGTGTGTGCCTCGAGCCGGCATATGTGTTTGTGTTTGTGTGTGTGTGTGTGTGTGTGTGTGTGTGTGTGTGTGTGTGTAGGGAGTGGGTGATAGAGCGAGGGAGAAAGTGAGAGAGTGACAGCATTTGTCTTCGGAACAAGTCGCGACTCTAGAGTCCTAGTGAGAGAAACAAAGTGTCTCCCCTGTTCTTTCTAACCACACACACACACACACACACACACACACACACACACACACACACACACACACACACACACACACACACACACACACACACACACACACACACACACACACACACACACACAGTTACTAGTTATTTTACACATTTACATTGTCCTGATGATACTTACAGACTTTTACTTAAGTAACATTTTCCCTGCAGGACTTTTACTTGTAACGGAGTATTTTAACAGTGTGTCGTTAGTACTTTTACTGAAGTAATAAAGGATCTGAATACTTATTCCACCTGCTGGTAACCATTGAGCAAAGTAGTACAGATGTGGGTGCTAGTCTGTAGCATTTGATACGATTCCACCTGTAGATGGAGCTAAAAGATTATATAAAAGTTGCTGTTGTAGCAGCTCGGGAACTCCGTCTTTACAAATGTGGAGCCATTAACCCTCAATGTTGTCTTTGGGTGTTGTTTAATTAGTATCGATGATGCGTTGCTGTGTAGAAAGGAATCTGCCGACACTGTTTCTTGATTATAAAGGTTTATTCACATTCAAGAATTCAGCATCAAATTACAAGCCCTGCAGAGCTCGGAGAGGACAGCTTCTCAGATTCTCTAAAGTCACTCTAAAGTTCTTTGTGTGTGTGCCACATGTGTATATTCCATGAATTGGGGTGGGATCGAAAACTAACCAATGGCTTCATGCCAACTGGCTCTCTCTAAGAGTCCATTGATAATGCTTTTTCCAGATGTCTTCTGAAAGTAGGCTGAAGTTAATCTGGGTTTCTTTGTTACCCAAAGCTTAAGTACAAATCATATAGAATATGCAGATACAATAAGATGACCATATACCTCACGGGTCAAATTTGACCTGTTTTAAAAGTTTCTATATCAGAAATGTGGGTTTCTTTCAACCAAATTGCCCTAAAATAACATGGATGGTTCCCTACAACACTCTTCACAATTACAGATCAGTTCACTACTTTTATTGAATTGTGGGTGTTTTATTTAATATTATAGCATATTTCTGCTTTTTAAACTAAAAAATGTGGTATAATTTCATATAATTGAAGGTTATTATCCATTAATTCCAAGAATAAGTGTTAAACTAGTCATTATTATTTGATGTTAGTGGTGGGTGTATACTGGTGGTAGTGGGGGAAAAGCGTTAGGGTTGCAAAATTCCAGAAATTTTCCAAGTTGGAAACTTTCGATGGGAATTCAGGGGAATTAATGGGAATAAACTGGATATTTTTAATATTGCTTGTTATGATACTGTTAGTCTATAACAGTGAACTTAAATTTAGTTGAAAGAAAAACCCATCTTCTAGCATAATCTTGGTTAAAACAACCTGATTTAATGCAACTTCAGTTGAATATCCTCCCTATATTCATCAATGACATGCACGCACGCAGTAATCAGCATAGGCTACTACATACTTGCCAACATTTAGTTGTTATAATACGGGAGTTTTTTCCCCAGCTAAACTTTCCATGGAAAGCAATATTAAAAATATCCAGTTTATTCCCATTAATTCCCATTTAATTCCCATTAATTCCCATGAAAGTTTCCAAATTGGAATGTTTCCAAAATTTCCCAGCTAAACTTTCCACGGAAAGTTTCCGGAAATGTACCAGAAAATTTCCGCCCCTTTGCAACCTTAGTGATACGCAGAGGTGTCAATTCCAGGTCCAGAAAGTAAAAGTCCTGCCATGTGTTTATTCCACCAATGAACTCAGCCAGCTGATTTCACTACTAATTAGTGAAATCAGCTGGCTGAGGTCATTGGTGGAATAAACACATGGCAGGACTTTTACTTTCTGACCTGGAATTGACATGCGCTGTAGCGGAGTGGCAATCGGGAGAGTCTGGACTTTTCCCGGTCTGATAATAGTTATACATCGCAAGTTCATAACAACACCATCCAGCGGCCTGTGTGCTGCCCGCGGCTGATGCCCGCTGGTCAAACTGTGCAGCCTCTGCTCAACCCGTACGGCGGGCCGCAGCAGCCTCTTAGTTCAATAGAAACACGGGCTATATATGTGGCTAAGCTGCTGCCTAGCAGGTAAAACACGTTATTAAAACACAATGTACTAGGTAGCTAGAAATGATGGCACATGTCTACCACTTCGGAAGTTTGTTTAGATCCTGGGAAACTTCGGTTTCGGTACTCTATTAAAAATCCCAAAATAAAAAAAAGTATTAACAGGAAGTGGAAGGCAGGACTTAGGTTATTTGTTTTGGTCGAATCCACCCCCCATTCTGATTCCTCACTTCATTAGAATCATGAGTGGCTCTTCTTTGTAAACAGCATCATTTTCTGGGGCCATGCAAACCTGTATTACTACTAGTGTGAAATTATTCTACAATATTCACTCATCATGACAGTAAAATAGACCATCCTAAATCAATCTACTGCAGTGATTCCTTCTCTTAACCAGTAGAAAATGCTGTGAACACCTGATTATGTGTATATACCGTATAAAATGTGTCACCTTTTTCAGCCCTTCTGATTTTGCAGGTATGTGATGAAAAAAATAGAGTAAAATTGCATGCGGTTTATTATTTTTGAGTCAATTGATTTCACCTACAAATCATATGAGAGGAACGCAGCTCTAACTAACGCAGGGCTTAAAGTACTCAGGCCTGGTGCCCGATTTCTGGCGTATTACTATTTTAGAAAAAGTAAATGAATTAAAAAGTCCACATGGGATTTGTTTTTGATGCGCTGGATTTAAACCAATCATCGAACTTCCACCTGCCAATGAAGCAAGTTCTAGCCAATCAGATGCAAAGTCTAAGAACCCCGGCGGGTCTTTGCCGAAAAGTGAGAGTGCGGTGTGGTCTCCGTGGTAACGTGGCTAAAAAAAATGGAGGCAAAGTTTATCAAACTTGGAGCATGTAGATACTGCTTTAGTTGAGAAAGGAGTTAAAATAGGGTGACCGGACGTTCCCCGGTTTCCGGGGTTTCCGGGGACAGTCCCCGGTTTTGGTGACTTGTTGCCAGCTGGAGCTGTCCCCGGAAATGTCCCCTGGTTTTCACTGTGACTTAGAGACCCGAAATTGGATTGAAATAGTCCTGCACCCTACATGCACAGGCTAAAATTACTGTTTATTTAGATGGAGTCTGGTAGGTTTTAGTGAACGCAATTTCACTGACTTTTTATGTTTTAAAAAAGGATCTTACTCTTTAACAGAAAGTTCGACCTCCTTAGAAATCCTTTGCATAATGTTGTCAAGACACTTGATATAATCTAATAATATAATCTAATAATATTAATCTGAACCTGTCAGTGGCAAAACGAGCACTTTTATGAACGTAAATACAAGCTGGACAATTGACGTCCCATTAACTTACATTGTAGCTTGTTTCGCCAGCTTTTTACAGATAATCCCACTTAATTATATATCCCACTTACAAATATGAATATATATTTCTACTGGTATGCTTCCTAGTGACATTATTGCAAAAATATGAAGAAAAAACCATTCCACCTGTGTGTGCATGGTTATAATTCTGAAGTGCAAAATAGTTCAGGCTACAGCACAAATATTTCCATCCATAGATAAGAATAATCAAGGCTACCCTATGAATTTCTTTTCAAAGTGCACCAGATTGATGCATTTAAATGTTAAAATAGAAAGTTTTCTTACAGGGGAGCATACCCATGGATCCCCCTAAGGGGGCTTGTGCCCCAGTGCAGCTAAATAAAAACATTACCTTTTTTGGAAGGTATTTACGCTTCTGAGCTGAAAATGTCCCTGGATTTTGTCTCAGAAATCTGATCACCTTAGGTTAAAAACAAATGGCGCAGGGCAAGATAGAGGACAAGAGGAAAAGGGTGGAGACGGGAAGCCGTTTAGCACTTGATGCCTCAAATTGAGGCACCAAGTAAGAAAGTGCTTGCTAGTCATTAAAAAAAAGGTGTATAACTTGATTGTGCAAAACACGGTTGAGATTATATAAGCATTATTACAAGGAAACCAGGCCAAACAAAGATTGGTTAAAAATGGCTTACACCTCTGAGTGTTAAACACAACGGCAACGTTTTGTGAAAGTAAAAATACAATACAATGACATGTTTCCCCTTCTTCAGCCATTGGACTTTTTTCACAGCAGACATTTTGACTTGGTCAAACTCCTGACATTAAAGACGGCTCAGTTCTGTCTAAAGGACGTTTTATGGTCGTGCATAGAATCAACGGCATACCCCCGCAGACCCCCGCAGACCACTCTGCGTCTACGCCGTGGCCTGACGTGCATCTCTCGAAAAATTTAACTTCACGTCTCAGCCTCGCATGGCCGTGGGAACTAAGGGTGCGGAGGGTGCTGCAGCACCCCCTAGGGAAAGGACAAACGACTATAACCATAATTAAAAAAATAAATAATTAAATTAAATTGATTATTAATGTAAACCTAATCACTTTCATTACAAATTAAATGTAATACATTTAAAAATTTGGTAAGTAAGAGATAAACACATAATTTAATTAGAATGAATCTGCCGATTTTGCCGCGCCTCTGCCGCCTCTGAAGCTCATTCATGAGTGAAGGTACCGTACCGTGAAAACTTTCCCAGCTGCAAAATTATGAATCCCACTATGGCCACGCCAAGACCCGCCCTACGAAGCAGCTCGATTGGTTGGGGTTAGGTATTTCACCTCGAGTGGTTAAGGTTAGGGTTAGGGGATTGTTCAGGGGATAGGACCTACATGTAAGCATGGACGCCTGGCCAATAGTAGTGTGTGAATGCTATTGAAGGGCGGGTCTTGGCGTGGCCATAGTGGGGGGAAAAATATCGCATCCCGACTGGTCAACAGTAGGCTACAGAAGTTAGCTCGCCATGGCACAAAAGCGCATTTTTGATTATTTTATAAATCAACCACAGGCTAAAAAGCCTAAAAAACTGGAGGCAGAAAACTCTGGTACAACTGTACCCGAAAGAAGTAGCAGCAGCACCTCTGCACCTGTCACTCCCAGAGCGACCCTGCTAGCAACAGACGACGAGGGAGCTTGTAGACAAGCTAGCAGCACCAGGGCAGCCGCGGAGGGAACATCAACAACGTCAACTCAGTGCTGCCAGCCTCGGAGTCACGATTTTCCTGGTAGACGTTTTGGAGATGAGGATTTTTCCCGCTCTTTTCAGCCTCAGTGGTTTGAAAAATGGAGGTGGATACACTATGACATTGAGAATGATTGCACTTTCTGTTTTGCTTGTATCCAGGCTGTTGAGAAAAAAGTGGTGGCTTCCCGTCAGAATGTGAGTAAAGATAGGCTTTTCGTCGAGAATTTTTTAACTGGCGCAAGGCAGCTGCTAAATTTTGTCTGCACGAGAAATCGGCCATTCCTAAAGATGCCATTCGCACTCCTCCTGGGTTAAAAAAAACGCCAATAAGTGCTCTGCTCTCCAATATTGCCGCCAAAGACCAGCAAACAGCAAGGAATGTCCTGGAGATATTATTTTGTTTCATAGCATTCCTGGGATAAAAAGGAATCCCTTTTAGGGGTGACATGACTCGTGAGGGTGTGCTCTATCACCTGATGCTGGAGCGGACTTTTAATTTACCCAAAGAAAGAGAGTGGATAAAGAAGAGGGATAATTGGATGTCTGACACAATACAGAATTAGATAATCAAACAGTTTGCTCAGGCTGTTCAAAAGGACATAGTAAGTCGCGCATCAGACTTCCGGTTCTATGGACTGACAGCTGACAGCACCACGGATATCAACCCAACGGAACAATTCTCATGCAGTCTTCAGTTGGTTGACAGTAATCTTCAGTCTCACTGCAAGTTCTTAGGATTTTATTCGAGCCCTGACACAACTGCAGAAACACTGTTTAAGTGTTTGAAAGACATCTTTGTAAGATTGAACATCTCTTTGGATCGCCTTCAAGGAAGAAATGTGCCCCCAGTCCTTGTATGTTCATTGCAGCAACCACTCCCTGGACCTTGTGCTTGTGAGCCTAGTAGCTGAGGGGTTAAACTTTGTGCACGGTGTTGCAGGTGTTATCAAAGAATCAGCAAAACGCAAACAGCTCTTTGAAACACTTTTCGGCTGATAATTGTGTTTTTTTTTACACGTGTGTAAAGCCTACTTACATATTGGAAAACCAGAATGAGGTCACACCTATTTTTAATTATCCTACTGTATTTTTATAAAATTATTAGGCGCAGCTTAACACGCGTTAAAAACTTTTGATACATTAGGCCCAATCTCTTTATGCCTTTAATTTGCTATTGCTGTGCAACAAAAACTTAAGGCTGCATTTCTCTATTTGTTTGTGTCAGGACGGCCTCGTGGTAACCAGCAGAGAGCTGCGGAGGATCAGACTGGCTTGCTTCACTTTGATTTGATTTAATATACTGTAATTCAGTGATGTGTTTTATACCGTTGTGTTTTGTGGCTCTTGTAGTAGGCATATTCTGTAGCATTGTCGTAGCTTTGTGCCTTTATCCTGCGTTACCCGTGCCTAGTTTGTTCTGTCTTGGATTTTGGACTTTATTCTTGTTTTGTTTTTTTCGCTTGTGGAGCGTGTACCTGTGTTCTAGTTTTATTACTGAAGCCTTAGTACTGTTTTGACAATACAAATGCCTTTGTTTTAATAAATAGAGATATTCTGTCTTCATCTTGACAGTATAAGAAATTTAACTTGGTTGAATAGCAATAACGGCCTATTATTTTCCGGTGTTTTGGATCAGTATCCTATGGCAGGCTAATTGTTGTCTTGGAAAGGCTATTTTGAATGAATTGAATCTCTATACACAGTTCAATAAATTGTGATGGAAGCAGTTTGGTGTGTGGTGGTTGACTTTGGCAGAAAACTTCACTCTGGAAAATTTATCAGCACCCCAAATTCAAAATATGTTCCCACGGCTCTGTTCTCACATATCACTTACTGTTTACCCATTTGGTCACAAGCTGGTGTTACATCTCTTAAACCTCTGCAATCACTTCACAAAAGAAAACTCTGGACAAGAAACCAACCATTTTTCATCATTGTCCAATATTACAAAAACACTGATTACTCACCTGGGAAAACATGGTCAAATAATCAAATCTATGTCTTGTCTATAAAATTATTCGCGGTTTATCATCCCCTCCTCTCCACCAGTTTTCAACATCCAAACAGCGGATCACAGCAGAACCAGAGGTGCAGCGAGGGGAGATTGTATCATTCCATTTAGGAAAAGTGTATTTGGACAAACTGCTTTTTCTGTTCGAGCAGCTGCTGAGTGGAACCTCACCCCCATAACCATCAGAAATCTAAACACATATAGTACATTCAAGATCCAGTTAAAGAAATGGCTTATTGATAATCACAGCTGTCAACATGAGCATTAACTTCTTGACCTGCTCTCGCTGCCCCCTGCTGGCTTCTTGCCTTGTGTGAGTGTGTGTGTGTGTGTGTGTGTGTGTGTTCATGTCTTTGTCTGATGTTGGTCTGATTGTTGGTCTGCTATGTTTCCATTGTACATTTTAGCTTAATAGTACTTTTTACTAAATGTATTGTAACTTTTATACTGTTATGTAAATATGTAATTTCACTTTCTTTTAGGGTGAATTTTACCATCTGTCTATGGACTGCAGATGAAAAATAGCCTTCTGGCTAACCCTGGCACATTGACAGAAATGTTTACTAATATGCACTGTCCCTAATAAATAAATAAAAAAGAAAATGATAAAAAAAGAGAGAGAGAGAGTCTCGGTCATACCATATAACTCGCTGTATGACGATGCAATTTTTTCTTGTTGCTAAGGAAACGACAGGTCTGGCTACTCTGCTTGTCATTGGTCGCCTGTCAAAAAAGCGCTTGACGTTGGGCGTTTTTTCAGAAAAATTGAACTTTTTCCAACTTCTAAAAGACGCTCTGAGCTGCAGAAAAGTAGTCGGCGGTGTGAACATAGCCTTAGCTGTACATTTTGGGGAGCAGGTTATCTTTCATATTCTTTTATGAGGGGGGACAAATCTACCTCTTCTAATTATTTGGGGGATATATCCCCTGCATCCTGCCCGATATCTAAGCCTATGTAAACAGTACAGTATAACCACTACTATAATCTAGACTAGTGGTTCTCAAGTTTTTTTCAATAATGTTCCCCCTTTGAACAGTGCTTTTAAGCCATGTACCCCCTAACCAGCGCAAATAATTTTTGGTAGAAAAAAAAGTCTGTATAAAGAGGAAGAATACAGAGAT